>NC_057800.1:727836428-727926735 GCF_018294505.1 Triticum aestivum | reverse complement strand
GCCCCCGAGACTTGAAATAGTTAGAATAACTGATTTAAGGATCATCTGTTATGCAGGTTCTTACAGAAAAGAATACCTTGCTGTCCCAGGAGCTGGAAGAGTGCAAGGCCCAACTTGAGGCCGCACTAGTCGCGGCAGGGGAGCCCAAGGAGACCCCCTCTGGTAATATACGCTTCGAAAGACAAGTATTTTGCGAAGTGCGGCGTGGGTGCAAATCTGACAAATGAAATTGCAGATGGCGCCGGATTAAATCCGAAAGTGCAACAACTCCGACGCCAGCTGAAGGCTGGTGAGAGCGTGCTGACAAAGGTGAGGCAGGAGAAGAACGATCTCCAAGATGCCAATACCAAGATGGGCATTGAACTGAAGGACGTTCGTGCCTAGCTGTTGGACTCCGTGAAGGAGAATCAGCGGCTTCGACGCGGCATATATAGTAAGTGCTTAAGCGAACTTTGAAAAAAGAGTTCGGCGAGGAAGTCGACTAACAGAGTAATGTCTGTAGGTATGCTAACATGTCGTCCTGCAGAGGAAATGCCCGGTTCTACGGGTGACCTTCTTCCCGAGCTCTCACAACTGCATGAGCGAGTTCGGCAGGTGGTGCAAGGCGTCGCCCAGGCCTTGTGGCCATCCGTCTCCATGCCCGAAGGCCTTGGAGAGCTTGTAGAGAAGCTGAAGGGAGCGTGGCGGCGCTTCCGATTGTGGAAGATGTCGGCTTGCCGTCAAGGCGCCAGGGAGGCTTGGGCCATGGTGAAGACGCGGTACACGAAGGCTGACCCAAACCACATGGCCGAGGTCGGGCCCGTAGGGCCCGATGGGAAGGAGATCCCTGTGAGCTTAGTATACGGCCAAGTAGAGTTGGCCGCAAAGTATTCCCAACAGGACTGTAAACTAGAAAGCTTGTTAGATGGTATTGAAGAGGAATACAATCAGTCAGATTGACTATGTAATTTTAATTGACATGTGTAATGCCTTCTAGCCGGATTGTAGATCGTTTGTCATGGCTGACCTTTTCGCTTCAACCTCGGGACCTGACGGTCCGAAGTGTGTCCGAATACCCTCGCGGTTATATAAGAACCGGGGTATGCATGGAGACCAGGCGTAGGGGTCATTAGTGCTTGAACAGACAAGTGCCCAACTAGTTATGTTATATTACATGGTTAGTAAGAAACATCTTCCAGGGAGAATAGTTCCGTTAGGGGTTCCTTTCCCTGGGAGGCATGCCCTAAAGTGCATGTCCATTCTGTGAAAAGAGACGCAGGAGAAACATCTGGGGGCGTATAGATAAATAAGTGAAAGAAAAGATCATCTTTAGTTCACCGACCGAATATTCCCTTAAGAACGCTAGCTTTTGGCTTCACCCAGTCTGAGGTACACATCCGGCTGACCCGGCAGTAACAATCGCAGAGGTGCTCCCTTTACCACCTAGCCGAACAATCAGGAACGTAGGGGTAAGCACAGGAGCCAGGCAACCTAGCTTGGCAAAAACTTAAGTCATATCGATGCATATAATGGCGAATAAAAGGTACATGCGGAAGTATGACAAATGTGTTGGGCATGAAGCCTGTATAAATAAGCTTCTGTTTAAAGAAGCCCCCAGGTTTAATGAGCGCGGATAGCGTGTCACTTTATGAGCCTTTAAAGGCTATAAGAGAGAGAGAGGAGAAGGAGAGAAATGTAAGACATAAAGTATATAAAAAATGGACAGAGGAAGGAGACGAACACAGAGTCCGGCGCTAGGCATAGCATCTTCGTAGACGGGCTGCGTTCCATGGGTTCGGCTCGAGTCGGTTATCCGATGCATCTCGCAGGCGGTACGCTCCACCAGTTAGGACTTGGTCGATTATGAAGGGACCTTCCCACTTGGGCTTGAGTTTGTCCTTTTTCTTGTCCGGCAGGCGTAGAACTAATTCACCAACGTTGTAATTTTTGGCCCGTACTTCTCTGCTTTGGTATCTTTGAGCCTGCTGTTGATAGAATGCGGAACGGGCTTTTGCCACATCACGCTCTTCCTCCAAGGTGTCCAAACTGTCCTACCGATCGAGCTCGGCTTCTCTTTCTTCGTACATGCGCACTCGAGGTGAGTCATGAATTATGTTGCAGGGCAAAACTGCCTCTGCGCCGTACACCATGAAGAATGGTGTGTATTCGGTGGTGCGATTCGACGTGGTCCGCTGCCCCCAGAGTACGGAGTCGAGCTCCTCTACCCAGTGCGTATTAGATTCCTTAAGGGACCGCACTAATCTGGGTTTGATGCCTCTCATGATAAGACCATTTGCACGTTTGACCTAGCCGTTGGTTTGTGGGTGATAGACGGAAGCATAATCGAGCTTGATGCCCATGTTTTTGCACCAGAGTTTTACCATATCGGCCGTAAAGTTTGTGCCGTTATCAGTGATGATGCTGTGGAGGACGCTGTAACGGTGTACAACCCCGGATATAAAGTCTATCACTGGTCCGAATTCGGCCTTCTTAACAGGCTTGGCTTCTATCCATTTGGTGAACTTATCCACCATGACCAGTAAGTATTTTTTCTTGTGGGTTCCACTTTTAAGGGGTCTGTCGGTGTCAAAACCGGCGGATCTCGGGTAGGGGGTCCCGAACTGTGCGTCTAGGCCGGATGGTAACAGGAGGCAAGGGACACAAAGTTTTACCCAGGTTTGGGCCCTCTCGATGGAGGTAAAACCCTACATCCTGCTTGATTAATATTGATGATATGGGTAGTACAAGAGTAGATCTACCACGAGATCAAAGAGGCTAAACCCTAGAAGCTAGCCTATGGTATGATTGTTGATGTGTACATTGTCCTACGGACTAAAACCCTCCGGTTTATATAGACACCGGAGAGGGTTAGGGTTACACAAAGTCGGTTACAATGGTAGGAGATCTTCATATCCGTATCGCCAAGCTTGCCTTCCACGCCAAGGAAAGTCCCTTCCGGACACGGGATGGAGAATTCAATCTTGTATCTTCATAGTCCAGCAGTCCGACTGAAGGTATAGTCTGGCTATCCGAACACCCCCTAATCTAGGACTCCCACAGTAGCCCCTGAACCAGGCTTCAATGATGACGAGTCCGGCGCGTAGCTTGTCTTCGGCATTGCAAGGCGGGTTCCTCCTCCAAGTACTTCATAGAAGATTTTGAACACAAAGATAGTGTCCGGCTCTGCAAAATAAGTTTCCACATATTGCCATAGAGAGAATAATATTTACAAAAATCTAATCTGCTGACGTATTTCGTAGCGTGACACACCACGGCCAAGCCTTTATCCGAGTCATTTTATTATCCCACCTCAGCGCGTCATGCGAGGCGCTTTCCTTGGCACGTCTTGTTAAAGCAGAGATCGTGTCCCCTTATCCCGGGATTCTCATCAATACGGGCGTGGGTAACCCAACCGCTTCTAGGACTCCTAGATTATAGGCAAGTCCAAACGGACACGGAGAGGACGCTTGATATTCACCCTCTTTATAAAGGGGACAAGGCTTTTATTTTTCCCTCCCGTGCTCAATCGAACCCTTCCCCCACCTCAAGCTCAAATGCCCGAAGTTCAGGTCGGGTGCTCCGAACCTTCAGTCATGTCCGGATCTAGCCTTCAAGGCCGATGGATGCCTTCCTCTGTCACGGAAGAAGACATCAAGAAGTTGAGGGAGGCCATATATCTGACCGCCGAGATTTTGCATCGGCTGCCTCCCCGAGGGCAGGCCGTCCCCACCCCCGAACCCAACGAGAACGTCGTGTTCGTTTCCCACTTCCTCAGAGGTCTAGGCCTTCCCCTGGATCCTTTGGTCAAGGGTTTGATGTTTTACTACCGGCTAGATTTTCATGATCTAGCTCCGGACTCCTTTCTTCACATCACGACATTTATTGTCGTGTGCGAGGCCTTCCTCCGGGTTACCCCTCACTTTGGCCTATGGCTCAAGACCTTTGAAGTGAAGCCAAAGATGGTCGAGGGGCAACATGCAGCGTGTGGAGGTGCCTCAATACGCAAGATGACGGGAGCTCCATGGCCCAAAGGTTCCATCCCATAGGTGTCTGAATTGTGGCAACATGAGTGGTTCTACATCACGGCTCCTAGAAGTGCCAAGTGGGCGCCCCCCCTGTTTTCTGCTCGGGCCCTCCACCACAGCTGATGTCATGGATCAGCAGACATCTGAGCTAGGGTCCAGTCAAGGATGTGCCTATACTGCAAGGCCACATTCGAGATCTCTTCAATGGAGATTTCAGTTTGGTTGTGGTAATACAGGTTATGCTGGTTCGTCAAGTCCAGCCTTGCAAACGCCGGCCTCTTCGCCTGTGGGAGTTCAATCCCGAGGGACCACGTGCCATTCAAAATTTTCTCAGCCTGACGCACGAGGAGATGTACAAGTCATTCTTCGGACCTCAGGTGGAGTGTCCGAAAATCACCGAGGACGTGGGCCTGAGTAGTAACCGCACCGCCGAACAGGTAAGGCATCTTCCGGCCGAACATACTGTCTCTACTTTGTTACGAAGTTATTGAGAGTTCGCTTTTTGACCAGGACTGGCTAACAAAGGCGAAGTTGATTCGGTGTTCGGCCCCCCTCCCTGAAGGTTTGGAAAATCTGGTATTGGAAAAGATGCTCCAGACCGCACCTTGCCCGGAGCCCTTGAAGGAAGATACTGTGGAGGATAATGCGGGCGGACGCGGGCCCCCAACGCTGCCCATTCTAGCCGAGGGAGCGAGCGTCTCCATGAGGGAAGGTGACCAGAAGAGGAAAAGGACTGCGCCCGGGGATTCGGAAGCCGAAGCTTCCAAATGGGAGAAAAAGTCTCCCACAGAGGGTCCTGCCTTGGGAGGCGCTGTTGCCGCACAAAGTCCACTGGGGGATCAATTCTCCCACGAGTCGTAAGTGACCCGAAATACTTTTAATAGTACAGATATGCCATCTTTTTCTTCTAAGAAAATAACCACCGCATATATTTTTGCAGTTCGGGCCTTAGCCCCTCTCAAATGAGCTCATCTTCAGGGGATCTTCTTCCAGAGATGATGGAGAGCAAAACACCTCCTCCGGACTCCTCCGCTCCAGAAGCGGGCGACCCTGAAGTGTCGTCGCGGAGGGCCTCTCCGAGTCCGGTGAGGCCAGAAGATAATCCCATTGACCCCCAAAGATCCCAGTGTCCGGCTCCCGAAGAGAGCAGACAAAAGAGTCCGGCCCCGTCTAGTGTGCGATCGGATGTTCTGAGGGAGTTGGTGGGGCGAGCGGCCATCTCAGATGAACACCGTGTGATGATGAATACGGTGATGGAGAGAATATCGTCCGCCGAAAGCGGTTTGCATGAAGCTTTTATGAGTCTACTGACAGGCTTTGAGGTACCTAAAAGAATGTATGATAATCCTGCACATGCTAGGTGTGCCCTGTGTAGATAGTAGCCCCTAAGACTCTGGTTGTAGTCGGAAACGACGACGAAGAGAGGATCATATTCGCAGGAAATAACCATACTGCCTCTATGTGCAGGTGATGGAAGCTCCGGTGGCTAGCCGGACTAGCGAGTTTTCCCATTTAGAACGGCAGTTGGATGCGGTAGACGCCGACATCGAGCTTGTTAACAAAAGGCTTGACGAGGCACAGGGTAATTATCAATATATGGTAAACGCCACATAGGAAGAGCAGCATGATGCCAGTATTTTTAATATGTTGTGACTACAGATGGAGCTGCCACTGTTGAAGCCTTGCGGGCAGAACTTGCCCGAGCCAAGGGACAAGCGAGGTTGGGTAATGCGGCTGCTGTGAAGGCGGCCGAAGAGTTGCAAGCCAAGAAGGCCGCGCATGGCGAGACCCGAGACAAGATGGCCAAGATGGCTATAGAATTAAAAGCCGCCACCGACTGTTGTCGGGTTCTTGAAAAGGAAAACCAAGCGAAGGCATCGGACCTTGAGAAGGCTGCTGCGACGAAAAAGGATCTCTGCTCTGCTATGAGGGCAAAGAAGGAGGAGCTGCGGGAAGCCGGGGATATTGTAGCTGGGAAATCCTTTATGTTGCGGAGGAAATTCGGAGATCCACGGTATGCCCCTCTGGATCGGCTATGGAGTTCGGAGGATGTGTATATGGATTTGGCGGCGAGCGCTGCCGATGCGGCCAAGTACTTCCAGGGTCAGACGGACCATGGAGTAAACCAGCTGTTTTGGAGATAATTCCATTCTCCCGAGCATCCACTTTCATTGACTGACCAATTAGTCGAATGGGCCAAACTAAATAGGTTGTCCGGACTCTCTATGAGGTCTGTTGTGGATCAGCTATGGCCGGGAAGGTCAAAACCGAACAGCTATTTCAGCTTGGTGCAGCTGGTCCTTGACGTGGTGCAGCGCATTAATGCGATGAGGAGGTCGGCGTGCATAGAGGGCGCATGGATGGCCTTTGCCCGTGTTAAGGCATATTGGGATGCTACCAATGTTGCAGCGCGGGATTCGGCTATAGGTCAAAAGGCTGCCGAGCACTACTTTGAAGAAGTTCTTGAGGGTGCCCGTTTGATAGAGACCCAGTGCTCAAAAAATATCATGTTTGAGTGATATGTAATCTCATTGTAAGAGAAATGCTTTTATAAATTTTTATAAGGCTATTTTTATACTTTTGCCTGAAAGTAATATGATGCCTCCTGGGCGGCCGTTTATGTATACATGTGTATAACTTGAAAGATTGATGCCGTCGGCTTCAACCCTCACGCATATAATGCGGAGGTGCTCGCAAAAACACGCATTCACACTTAACCCAACGTCTTGGTCCTATTAAGGAGGTGATAGCGGAGCGAGCGAGGCAACCGGACTATAATGCTTTAGCACTTTCACTTAGCCATAGGAGTTTGACAATGGGGCTACTAGATAGCCCCTGGTGGCTCCGCACTCTCCCGATCTCGGGGTGCGTACATGCCTGGCCGGGAAATGGCCCTTCGTTAAAGTGGAGGAATTCTAACATTCCCAAAGGTCATCGAGTGGTTGACCAGTCTCACGCTATATCATGACAGTCAGTTTTCGGCTTTCTCTACTGAGGTGCTCATCCGGATGAACCAGGGCACAATCGCAGTAGTTCTCCTGGTGCTACCTTAGCCAGCAAGGCGGAACGTAAGGCACCAAAACACAGGAGCCGGGCAAACCCAACATTTTACCAAAGACAATGATTCGGAGCTGATGCATATAGGGCCAAACTCGCGACGCCGAACACTCCCTAAGGTATTCGGTCTTTGTGGTATAAATCGGGCCTAAATAGTGGCCTTTGTAAGAAGCCCCGTGTGTCCAGGTACGTGCATTGTTCTGGCATGGCCACATGCCAAGACGTCAGCATCCTTCTCAATGGTGGATATGTATCAACAAGAGACAGTAAAAAAGGTTTACGCAGGGTCTTAATCTAAAAAGAATCCTTGGAGCGGGTCCCTGCTGCACGTCTACGCCTGTGTCTCCGTTGTGCCGTATCCTGGACGGGTGTAGCACGATGATCGTCTGTAAAAGAGAGGAAGTTAAGTGAAAAAGTTGTCGTGCAAAAGGATAGTTTTTAAAGAAACCATGTATAATTCAAGATGATAAGAAATTGTAACTTGTCTGCGCGCGTTGAGCCCCTTGTATTGACAAATAGGGGTGTGACCACTTATTTCCGTATAAATAGCGGCGCCGGACTTGATTAGTTGTATCTGAGGTCTTGACGACCTATTGGGTGCTTTCGCTTGTCCGGGCGCCTTTAGTGTGCGACGGCCAAGGCAGCCTCACTCTCATCGGCACGCAGAGACCGCTTGATATTTTCGTGCACTGTAATGATGCCACGTGGACCGGGCATCTTGAGTTTGAGGGAGGCGTAGTGTGGTATTGCATTAAAGCGAGCGAAAGCTTCGCGTCCGAGCAGTGCTTGATAGCCGCTTTGAAACGGAGTGATATGGAAAGTTAAATGCTCGCGACGGAAGTTATCGGGGGAGCCAAATGTAACTTGTAGTAGGAGGGAGCCCGTACAACGAGCCCCTGGGCCTGGCGTTACTCCTTTAAAGGTAGTATTGCTATGGCGGATTTGTGTTGGGTCTAACCCCATCCCGCGGATTGCATCCTGATATATTAGGTTTAGGCTACTGCCGCCATCCATCAAGACCCTTGTGAAGTGATATCCGCCAATTACTGGGTCTAATACCAGGGCAGCCCATCCTGCGTGTCGGATACTTGCTGAGTAGTCGCGATGGTCGAAAGTGATCGGTTGAGATGACCAGTGGCAGGACTTCGTGGTGACAGGCACTTGGGTATACTTTCCTGGGAGTGCCGCATTGTTTTTTTCCCTTGATTACGTGTAACACGTTTACTGTTTTGACTTCTGGTGGAAATTGCTTTTGTTCCCCTGTGTCTTGCTTGGGGGGCTCGTCCTCGTCTTCACTTGGTGTATCCTCCCCCTTGTGTACGGCATTGAGCTTGCCGGACTGCTTGAAGACCCAACATTCTCTATGGGTATGATTAGCAGGTTTACCAGGGGTACAATGAATCTGACATACTTGGTCCAGAATTTTGTTGAGGCTGGACAATTCATCCCTGGTGCCTTTAGGGGGCGGCTTTTGTCCTGGCTGAGAGCTTTTGAATCCGGCATTTACTGTCGTGCCCTTCGTGCTGTCTTCTTTATTCCGGCGTTTGTTATTGTTGTTGCACCGTGATTTCCCATTTCCATCTCTAACTTCAGATGTACTGGGGTCACTGGTGCTGCATCTGGCTAGCCAGCTGTCCTCTCCCGCGCAAAAGCGGGTCATGAGGTTTGTTAATGCGGCCATCATTCTTGGCTTATTTTGGCCAAGGTGCCTGGCGAGCCATTCGTCACGGACGCTATGCTTGAAAGCTGCTAAGGCTTCGGCGTCCGGACAATCGACAATCTGGTTCTTTTTAGTAAGAAACCTGTTCCAAAGCTTTCGGGCTGACTCTCCCAGCCGTTGAGTTATATGACTCAAATCGTCCGCATCTGGAGGTCGGACATAAGTCCCTTGAAAATTTGCCCGAAAGGCGTCTTCGAGCTCTTCCCAACTTCCAATGGAGCTTTCGGGGAGGCCTTTGAGCCAGCGACGAGCTGGCCCTTTGAGCTTGAGGGGTAGGTACTTGATGGCGTGGAGATCATCTCCTCGAGCCATATGGATATGAAGGATGTAGTCCTCAATCCAGACCCCAGGGTCTGTTGTTCCGTCGTTTGCCTCTGTTTACGGGCTTGAATCCCTCTGGAAATTCGTGGTCCAGTACCTCATCGGTGAAACATAGGGGGTGTGCGGCACCCCTGTAGCTGGGTGCACCGTGTTGTTCGGATGTTTGTTGTGTTGCATTGTATGCTGGGGCGCGCTTGCGTGGTCCATAGATGGATCATGTTGCACCGTTCTTTGGGTGCGAGCCCTCGCATTGGTTGCGTGTTGTATGGTGAGCGGCATTGTATGCCGCTCTGTGTTGGTAGAGGGGTCGTCTATCCGACCAGGTGGCTGCTTTGATATTTGGTTGTGGGGGGTCTGAGGCCTCCTCATCGAATTCGGGTAGCAGCTTCCGCTTTGGGTAGCTCTTGCAGGGGCGATTGTCGCCGTACCTTGCTGTTGTGTTGAGTATTTTACTCCATCTGATTTGGAGTGTGTCTTGCGCGGCCTTGAGCCTTTGCTTCTGCTTTTTCAGACTCCTCGCGGTGCCAACAAGCCTTTTACGGGCAGTCTGCTGCTCCGGGTGCCTGTCCGGCGTTATGTCGTCCGGACCATTATCCTTGATAGGATTTGTTTGTTCGGTTTGATTATCCGGATTGCCGTTGTCCGGCAGTGGTTCGCCCTGCTCCAGCGTTGGGTCTGTGTGATCGCTATTTCTGTCGAGGCGGGATTTGGGGCGGCACTTGCATTGCCGCTTTGACTGCTTTTCGAGGGAACAAGCCTTCGGTACGTCCTTCCGCTCCTCGTCGTCATCTTTTGGTGCGTCCACCATGTATACGTCATATGACGAGGTGGCGTTCCAGGGCCCAATAGGCGCTGGTTCTTCATCGTCTCCTTCATTGGCGTCCATACCGTTGATGTCTTCGGAGTCGAGGTCGAGCATGTCGGTTAAATCGTCGACAGTGGCTACAAAGTGGGTGGTGGGTGGGCTTTGAATTTCTTCATCGTCCGTATCCCAATCTCGCTGACCGTAGTCCAGCCAGGGCTCTCCTGATAAAGAGAGAGACTTTAGTGATTTCATAATATCGCCGAAGGGCGAGTGCTGAAAGATGTTCACGGCAGTAAACTCCATGATCGGTGCCCAATCGGATTCGATCGGCAGAGGCGCGAATGGTTCGGAGTCCGGAGAGGAGTCCGGCTCCTTGGAGTCACGAGTCTGCAGAGTACGGGGCTGGTGTTCGGCTCAATCGCTGTTGGGGTCGCAGCCCCCGAGGTGGCGTCCAACCGCCCATCCTCGATCAGCGCAGTTGGCTCCGAATTAGGGCCTCAGAGCCGATGTGGGTGCGGCCTCCAGGGCACTGTTCGGCGGCAGAGCTAGATCCTGCTCGTCGTGACAGTGCGGCGTGCTCGGCAGTGGCTCGAATCCGTCGAAGATCAAGTCCCTGCGGATGTCAGTCGTGTAGTTTAAACTTCCAAATCTGACCTGGCGGCCAGGGGCGTAGCTTTCGATCTGCTCTAGACGGCCAAGCGAATTGGCCCGCAGTGCAAAGCCGCTGAAGACGAAGATCTGTCCGGGGAGGAAGGTCTCACCCTGGACTGCATCGCTATTGATGATCGTAGGAGCCATCGAGCCTGACGACGACGACACAGAGGAACTCTCAATGAAAGCACCAATGTCGGTGTCAAAACCGACGGATCTCGGGTAGGGGGTCCTGAACTGTGCGTCTAGGCCGGATGGTAACAGGAGGCAAGGGACACGAAGTTTTACCCAGGTTCGGGCCCTCTCGATGGAGGTAAAACCCTACGTCCTACTTGATTAATATTGATGATATGGGTAGTACAAGAGTAGATCTACCACAAGATCGAAGAGGCTAAACCCTAGAAGCTAGCCTATGGTATGATCGTTGATGTGTACGTTGTCCTACGGACTAAAACCCTCCGGTTTATATAGACACCGGAGAGGGTTAGGGTTACACAAAGTCGGTTACAATGGTAGGAGATCTTCATATCCGTATCACCAAGCTTGCCTTCCACGCCAAGGAAAGTCCCTTCTAGACACGGGACGGAGTCTTCAATCTTGTATCTTCATAGTCCAGGAGTGCGGCTAAAGGTATAGTCCGGCTATCCGAACACCCCCTAATCCAGGACTCCCTCAGGGTCCAACCATGTCAAGCCCCCAGACCGCAAAGGGCCAAGTGATGGGGATAGTTTGCAGGGCGGTGGGTGGCATATGGCTTTGGTTTGCAAAAAGCTGGCAACCGACGCATCGTTGGACTAAGTCCTGGGCGTCTGCCCGGGCCGTCGGCCAATAAAAGCCTATACGGAGGGCCTTGCTTACAAGGGACCGAGCTGCAGCGTGATGTCCGCCGAGTCCGGCATGAATTTCAGCCAGGTGGTTCCGCCCTTCCTCTTCGGAGATGCACCTTTGAAGGACTCCGGTAGTGCTTTTCTTATAAAGCTCTCCCTCATGGACTTTATAGGCCTTAGATCACCACACTATGCAGCGTGCCTCATTTTGGTCCTCAGGGAGTTCCTTCTTGGTAAGGTAGGCGAGGAATGGTTCTGTCCACGGGGCGATGACATCCATTATTACGTGGGCTGAAGGTGTTATTTCAATGGCAGAGCCTCCAATTATGTTAGAGTGTTCGGTGTCGGGCAGTGCGGTTGGGTCCGGGCTGTTATTGCCAGGTTCCCCTTCCCATACTACGGACGGCTTGAACAGCCTTTCCAAGAAGATGTTGGGGGGACTACATCGCGTTTTGCGCCGATGCGTGCCAGGACATCTGCCGCCTGATTATTTTCCCGGGCTATATGGTGAAATTCGAGCCCTTCGAACTGAGCTGACATTTTTAGGACGGCGTTGCGATAAGCTGCCATTTTTGGATCCTTGGAATCAAAGTCTCCATTTATTTGGGATATTGCGAGGTTCGAGTCCCCGCGCACCTCTAGGCATTGAATGCCCATGGATACTGCCATCCGGAGACCATGTAAAAGGGCCTCATATTCGGCTGCGTTGTTGGAGTCTGTGTACATTATTTGGAGTACATATTGAACTGTGTCTCCTGTGGGGGACGTCAAAACAACGCCAACCCCTAGACCGGCCAACATTTTGGAGCCGTCAAAGTGCATGACCCAGTTTGAATATGTGTCGTACTCTTTAGGGAGTTCGGCCTCTGTCCATTCTGCGACGAAGTCGGCCAAAACTTGCGACTTGATAGCTTGTCATGGCTTGTAAGTTATGTTAAACGGGAGGAGCTCAATGGCCCATTTTGCAATCCGGCCCGTCGCATCGTGGTTGTTTATAATATCGTTAAGTGGCACTTCCGAGGCTACTGTTATTGAACACTCTTGAAAGTAGTGTCGCAGCTTCCGGGATGCCATAAATACCGCGCACGCAATCTTTTGATAATGCGGGCACCGTGACTTGCACGGAGTAAGGACAGTGGACACATAATAGACCGGCTTTTGAAGGGGGATTTGTGTCCATTCGTTTCTCGTTCAACGACGAGCACTACGCTTACGACCTGATGGGTTGCTGCAATGTATAATAGCATTGGTTCGCCAATGTTTTGGCGCAGTCAGGACTGGGTTTGTTTCCAAGATGGCTTTTATTTCGTCGAGTCCGGCCGTGGCTGCATCCGTCCACTCGAAGTGTTCGGTGCGCCGAAGGAGGCGGTAAAGGGGTAGGGCCTTTTCTCCTAAGCGGGAGATAAAGCGGCTTAGAGCCGCCATGCATCCAGTTAATTTTTGTATTTGTTTGAGGTCCTTCGGGATATCCAATTGTGACAGAGCTCGGATCTTGGCTGGATTTGCTTCAATTCCTCTACCGGATACAATGAAGCCCAAGAGCTTTCGGCTAGAATGCCGAAAACGCATTTTTCCGGGTTGAGGTTGATGTCGTATGTTCGGAGGTTATCGAATGTTAGCCTCAAGTCGTCTACTAGAGATTCGACATGTCTTGTTTTAATGGCCACATCATCTACGTATGCCTCCACTGTTTTGCCGATCTGGTTTGCCAGACATGTCTGAATCATGCGCTGATATGTTGCGCCAGTGTTTTTGAGCCTGAAGGGCATTGTGTTGATGTAGAATGGGTTGTATGGTGTGATGAATGCCGTTGTGGCTTGGTCTGACTCTGCCATCTTTATTTGATGGTAGCCGGAGTATGCGTCAAGGAAACACAACGAATCGTGTCCTGTGGTAGCGTCGATAATTTGATCGATGCAGGGGAGAGGGAAGGGATCCTTTGGGAAAGCCTTGTTAAGGTCTTTGAAATCAACGCACACGCGCCAGGATTTGTCCTTCTTTGGTACCATCACCAGGTTTGCTAGCCAGTCCGGATGTTTTTTATCTTTGATGAATCCGGCCTCCAATAGCTTGACTAGTTCCTCTCCCATGGCATGTCTCTTAGGTTCGGAAAAATGCCGAAGAGCCTGTTTGACTGGCTTGAATCCTTTTAGGATATTTAAGCTGTGTTCGGCCAGCCTGCATGGGATTCCTGGCATGTCTGAAGGGTGCCAGGCGAAAATGTCCCAGTTCTCTCGTAGGAACTCTCGCAGTGCAGCGTCTACATCAGGGTTTAACTGTGCCCCAATGGAAGCTGTTTTATTGGGGTCCGTTGGATGGACCTGGATTTTGACTATTTCGTCCGCCGGTTTAAAGGAGGTGGACTTGGATCTTTTATCGAGTATCACATCATCCCTATTCACCATGGAGCGCAGCACAGTCAGTTCCTCAGCCGCTAGGGCTTCGGATAGTGCCTCGAGGGCCAGTGCGGCTGTCTTGTTTTCGGCGTGGAGTGCTATGTCCGGATCACTAACGAGAGTGATGATTCCATTAGGCCTGGGCATCTTGAGCTTCATGTACCCGTAATGGGGTATTGCTTGGAAGACTGTAAACGCTTCCCGCCCTAGCAGAGCATGATATCCGCTACTGAACGGGGCCACCTGGAACGTGACCTCTTCGGACCTGTAATTATCCGGCGTGCCGAACACCACATCTAGTGTGATTTTTCCTGTACAGCGCGCTTCCCGACTGGGGATTATTCCTCTAAAGGTTGTGCTGCTTCACTCAATGCGGTTCCAGTCTATTTCCATTTTTTGAAGGGTTTCCTCATAAATGAGGTTCAATCCGCTGCCGCCATCCATGAGTACCTTGGTAAGACGAAAGCCGTCCACTATTGGACTGAGGACCAATGCGGCTGGTGCTCGGGCTATTCGGAATTTAGGTTTATCACTGGCGTTAAAAGTAATAACCGTGTCACTCCATGGGTTTATTGTTGATACTTGGTAGACTTCAGCAAGGCCGCGGAGTATTCTTTTTCGCATATTATTTGACGCGAAAGTCTCGAGGACTATTAATACCGTATTGGTTTCTCTGGGGTGGCTTTCTGTGGCTTCTGGAATTAGAAGATCTTCGCCAATTTTTGCCACCTGCCGGAGTATCCAACATGCTCTAAGGCTGTGAGTTGGTGTGGCGCCCTCTGCACTGTGAATTTTACAGGGTCCATCAAGCCATCCTTCCAGTACGGTTCCGTGCCCTGTAGAGGGCTTTTGCTTTTTGGTATTGAACCCGGGTGTCTGACGATGATGCACCCTTTTATTTCGGACCGGGTTTGTATTCAAGGCCGGATTGTCCCAAAATTTTGTGTCTGTTTTCCAGGCGCTTTCCATCGCATAGTACTTTCGTACTGTGGACGCCAAGTCAGCAAAGCGTGTAATATCACGGAGACTTATGGCGTTGAGGATTGCCTTGTCCGTGCAATTATTGCAGAAGAATGAAATTGCGTCTTCCTCGCGGCAGTCCTTTATCCTGTTCATAACCAGGAGGAATCTGGCCCAGTAATGATGTACTGTTTCTTCGAGCTCTTGCCTAATTTGGGATAGATCGCTTATGTACGGGTGGGTGGGTGGAATCAAATCCGAAACCTCACCCAATCTAAGACCCAGGGGACAAGGAGTTTCTGAACTCGGACGTTTGGATTCTTGGATGCGGCCCAATGAATCTAGTCTGTCGCCTGACTTTAAGTTCGGGTCTTGAGTGATGTCCTCCCCTCCGCGGGTATCCGTCTTGGAGGGATCGGGAATCCGGACATAGCTAGTCCTTAAGATAGATGAAGGGTCGCCGCACTGTCCCTCTACCACGGCAATGTGATGGGTGACTTGGGGAGAGTTAATCTCTCTCAGGTCGGGTTTAGGCCCAATCTGGTCGTAATCCGTAGAGACTCCCAGGGTGGCAACGCGATCCAAGAGCTCGTTTAGGGAATAGAGCTCCATTGGATCTAGCTGCTCGGCGAATTCCAAGCTGACGTGAAGATTGTTTTTGATGACCCCTGAGGTCATCATCGGCGCAGCAGCCGAACAGGCGGTCATAAGGAAACCTCCTAGCCGGAGAGTTTGTCCGACAGCCAAAGCTCCCTTAGCAACGGTGCCGTCTTTAAAGACGGGATGAGGCATCCTTCCTGATGGCGACGACATAGAGGAACTCTCAATGGAAGCACCAATGTCGGTGTCAAAACCGGAGGATCTTGGGTAGGGGGTCCCGAACTATGCATCTAGGCCAGATGGTAACAGGAGGCAGGGGACACGATGTTTTACCCAGGTTCGGGCCCTCTTGATGGAGGTAAAACCCTACGTCCTGCTTGATTAATATTGATGATATGGGTAGTACAAGAGTAGATCTACCACGAGATCAGAGAGGCTAAACCCTAGAAGCTAGCCTATGGTATGATTGTTGTTCGTCCTATGGACTAAAACCCTCTGGTTTATATAGACACCGGAGAGGGCTAGGGTTACACAGAGTCGGTTACAATGGTAGGAGATCTACATATCCGTATTGCCAAGCTTGCCTTCCACACCAAGGAAAGTCCCTTCCGGACACGGGACGAAGTCTTCACTCTTGTATCTTCATAGTCGAGGAGTCCGGCCGAAGGCATAGTCCGGTCATCCGGACACCCCCTAATCCAGGACTCCCTCAGGACCTATCATCTTATCCAATCTTTGATTCAAGTGTGGGCTATCCTCAAATCAAATCAGAACCAACGATATTCGTAATGTTGTCTTACTCGTGGTTGTTTCTTCGAGCATACACCATTATATCTTTTGGGTTTGACCAATGCTATCACCTTGTTCACATAATTGTGGAATTCCACTTATATGGAAACCTGGATGAATTGTTGTTGAGCCCATCAGCAACATTTTTATCTCCTCCATGATTCGTGTTGAACATCCCGCTAGTGTTGGAAACTTCTAAAAGCATTATCTTCATGTCCCGTTCATGAAGCATATGTTGGATGAAAGAAGCAATTTTCTCTGATTCATGTGAATTTGGTGAAAGTTGCCGCCGTGAGTTCAAGGAAGATTGTTTTTGTTTCCTCTGGTACCATCCCAAGTCAGTCATGCATGTGAGAAGTATGCTATGGTTTGACAGGCTCGCTACCTCCATTCTATATGTGTTTCCTAGCACACCAAGCCACTGAGTGACTTGTTCAAGGAGAAGAAGTTCCCTCTTAAGAGCATGCCTTACGCAAGGACTTCGATATCCTCATTGATGGTTCCCTCCTAAACTCAGTAGTGTTTCGTTGTAAGACTACCAGGTGGCCATGCTTGTCTAGGACAGCATGTTCACATGCTTGTAGCAGAACCGGCTCATGTTTTGGAGCTTACTATCGTAGTTCATTCCCCGAGAATCTCGCAACGGCATCTCGTCAATTTGTGTTGCAAAATTTCATTTTTCTTTCCAGACCCGATGAGTCTGGATTATCCTGTCACCAACCAGATCTGAATCCTAGGCAGATATGATGGTTGGAATGTTTCTCAAGGACTATAATATTGGTCCCTCTGTAACCCAGTAAAGTGGATGTCGTGACTGACACACCCAGCCGGAAGACCTATTATTGTAGTATCTTGATTGAAGAAGTTGGCCACCTCCCCATAAGGATTTCGTAGGGTTTACTCCAATAGTTGTTCCTTATGGGTTTTTGTGCTCCCGAAGTCCGACCTTTTACTTGATGTCCTAGGTACCAAACCATTTTAATAAATGGGTTGCACTAGCACATCAAGGAGAACATTAGGAGCGGAGTGCTAGATGTCTTCCTTTGTATCCGCATCATCCATCACTAGTCATCATGGTAGTATGTTGTGTTGCCAGGATCCGTGCCACGGATGTTGGTAAAACCTTGATGAATACGGAAATGCTCAGGTTCTTGAGAGCACGGGCAAGCACTAGGATTTATCATCAGCATTAATTGGGATCCGCTCTCAGTTTCTTCGATTATGCCATAACCTTTCAAACAGTGGAATCTCTCTCTACTGTTGGGTTTCTCCCCAGTTACTAGAATCATTCCCAGCATTTGCATTTTGTTCCCAGCTTGCACTGCCATTGTGTCATCCTACTACGGACTACCCTTCTCAGTAATTACTGATCAGGATCATCTTCAAAGTGGTCCTACCACGGGTTCCATCCATTTTCCGATGATAAGCAAATCATCCATCACGTTTTCTTCAACAAGGTAGTCCACATCATCCATTCTAGTACGAGTATGTCATTCTTTTGAACTCCTTCGAATGATCGGTTGTGATTTCCTTAGGCTGGTATGAAGGGTTTCAATGATCTATGGATCAAAAGTAATTCTTTTTGCCACTTAAGGTAATAATTTTACGAGTCACCTCCCCCAAGGTGCCCCGTTGTGGAATCATGGCAATCAATCTCCTCGCTACTTTGAAACCATGCACCATCCTACTCCAGCGTGGAATTGTTGCCTACCAAATTGAACTTCCGTCATCTGTTTCCTCCATCCCTTCCGATGTGTGACTTGTGTCTCATCTCAAGAAATGTTTCTACGTCTCATTCCGTGAGTTGAACTTGTGTTCTTTAAGATCGATGATCCATTCTAGTGAGGTTGTCTTGCTCTCTTGCCACTATGTTGGATGAAGTTCTCGAAGGAAAGGGTGTCATAATCAATATGATGTAGCGGATCAACATCTCCGAGAAGGGCAGTTGGATCGAGAAGATCGTGTTAGCTTTGTGCCCCTCTGTCTTCTTACCTCACGTCTTGAATCTCGGGACGATATTCTTGTTTAGTGGGGGTGAGTTGTCACAACCCTATCTTTGGCCTTGCTTTTCATTACATCATCATCTTGCATCATGTTTAAATTTCACAGAAACTCGAAATGGGGACTGACCAAACCCCCAGCATCAAAGGAGTGCACTAGGTTCACCTAAAATATTTTCAGTAAATCCAAATGGTTTTCAAAAATGTTCATCATTTATGGAAAATGCTATAAACAGTAACCAGAGGTGATGCACATTTTTCCATGACATATTTGGGTTCTGAATTAAATCTTACTCTATTTGCATTTGGGCATTTAAATACTATAAAATATTTTAAATGCTCAAATAATCATAAACTAAAATGTTTACTGTGGGATATATTCTAAACAGTAGCCATGATTAGTTTCATGATTTTTGGAAATGCCCTGGCATTTTTAATAAAGCCCTAAAGTCTACAGAAAATAGAACCCCTCTTCCACCCCACGCGTTCGCACCCTCTAGGCCGTAGTTCCACCATGGCCGAAGCTCGCCTCCGCTCGAGCTTGTCGCCGGCATCGCTCCGGCGACCATTTGGTCATCCCGTGTTGCGTAACATGTTTGCCGCCCCGCGCTGAGCCTTGCTAGCGCCTCCCCTTGCCCGCTTGCACCCCGCAGCGCCACCTGCGCACATCACCGAGCTCCGGCCGCCGCTAATCTCATCGTCGTCGTCGCAACAGGCCATCCCCGACGGCCCCGTGGCCTCCCCTAGACGCGCATGGGCCTGGGCTTCCTCCTGGTGCCCTCGCCTGCCATCCCCGTGGCCTGCCGTGCGGGCTCCGCCGCGACTTGAGGTCGCCGACGACTAATCACTGGCAGTGCTGACATGGCAAGTCATTAGCCACTAATGACGCTCTAACTAACCCCTAGAGCCACTGCCATGTGGGCCCCTGTACCTGTTTAGGTTAGTTTTATTTTCTGTTTAGTTTAGTTCATAAACAGTGGGACCCACCCGTCAGCATTGACTCTGCTGACGTGGCCGTTGACCAGGCCCACCAGTCAGCGACACTAACCAGCCCTGTGTCACTGACGTGTGGACCCCACACGTCAGGTTTGACCCAGGGCAGCCCTGTTGACCTGCTGACGCTAGCATGACGCAATGCTGACGCAGTTAATCATTTTCTAGATTTAAAATAATTCAGGAAATTTCAGAAAATAGCTAAAACTTCTAAAATTCATAGTAAATAATCTGTAACTCCAAATGAAATAATTTATATATGAAAAATTATCAGAAAAATCCAATCTATCCATTTATGCTGTTTCCATGCTTGTTTGAGCAAGTCAACCTCACTGTTTAGGATGAAACATGATTAGGCCAACTTTCATAATAGGTTTGGAGTTGGAATTTGATGTAGTTTGAATTTCACTCCAATTAAAATGACTTTCTGTTGCATTTGCCCAAATCACAGCATATTGTGATGTCATGATCGTGCATCATATTGTTGCATCGCTTTGATTGTGTTTCTTCTTGTTTGCCGATGTTTGTTCCCCCTCGATAGACGTATGTTCCGACGACGAGTTCGATGACACCGATGAAGAACTATATTATCTTCAGAAGTGCCAGGCAAGCAAAACCCCCCTTGTTCATTCCGATATAATCCCACTCTCTCGCTCCTGCTCTCTTTTACTGCATAAGGACAACAACGATTCAACTGTATCATGCTGCGGTAGCTGAACCCCTTTCCTCTGCATGACCTGTCATTGCCACAGTAAATAGATGAAACCCACTAGCATGAGTAGGAGTTGTTTGAGCCCTGATGTGCCTACTCATTCATGCTTGTTTGTCATGCCTGCTATTGCATAGAGTTGTGTCGGGTCTGATTCATCGGGGATGAATTGGAAAGTTGTGAACATGTCCTACTGTGTGTGAGCTAAGTGTGTTGAACACGATTTGGTAAAGGTATCGATGAGAGGCCATGTAGGAGTACATGGTGGGTTGTTTCTTTGGAACCGTCCTTAAGCACCGAGATCTGTATGTGTGATTTAAGAACTAGCTACTACCATGCATTGGGCCCGAAACCAATGGACCCTCTCAGCTTCTTAACCACCCTAGTTTTCTGTCCAGGAGTTGCAACTAGTTTCTGGTGTTTATAGGATATGTGTTGGCCACCGTGCGTAACGCTGACCCTAGGGGTGGGCTATGATGTGGTAGATACACCGTGGCATGGTGTACCAAGTCACCTGTTTGGTGTCTCGAGAACCCTGTACACATCGTTCGGGGCCGTATGTGGAAACCTCGGCCGGACTCCCTGCGGATGGAACCTGGATAGGCGATAAACCTGGACTAGAGACTTGAGTGTTTAGGTAGGCCATGGCCGACACCCTCGTTGGGCTTCCGCTTAAAGGTTGCCGAGTACATGTCGTGTAAACGGCGGTAAGTGGTGAGAGCGTGTGTGAAGAAGTACACCCCTGCAGGGTTAACATCATCTATTCGAATAGCCACATCCGCGGTAAAGGACTACTTGGTTGCCTATACAGTTCATGGACAAGTGAAAGTGGATACTCTAAAATGCGCAAGATAAGCGTGAGTGCTATGGATGGCGTTCTCGTAGGGAGACAGGAGCGGATCCATAGTGGTGTATTGATATGGTGAATATGTGGACTCGTGTGCGCCACCTCAAAAGAGTTGCTTGCAGTCGTAGTTCAGGTTAGCCACTGAGTCAAAGCTGGCTTGCTGCAGTTAAACTCCACCACCCCCTTTATTGATACCGATGCATATGTAGATAGTTCTGATGTAAGTCTTGCTGGGTATATTTGTACTCACGTTTGCCTATGTTATGTTTTGCAAAGAGACGTCAGTCTCGCTAGTAGTTCCGGGTGGACTTCGGCGTTTAGCTTGATACCTCAGCTACGATCTTGTGCCCTCGGCAGGATCTGGTAGATAGTCAGGCTTCTTAGCCTTCTTCATTTGTAGATGCCTGTACTCATACATGTTAAGCTTCCGCATGTGCTTTGATTTGTATGCTATGATTGTTGGGTCATGAGACCCATGTTTGTAATATCTCGCTCCTCGGAGCCTAATGAATAAATACTCTGAGTCGTAGAGTCTTGTTGTGATGCCATGTTGTATTTGCACATATCGAGCATATTGTGTCTATGATTGAAATGCTTGGTATGTGTGGGATCTGACTACCTAGTTGTTTATCCTAGGTAGCCTCTCTTATGGGGAAATGTAGCCTGGTGCTTCCACTGAGCCTTGGTAGTCTGCTACAGCCCGGTTTACCGGAGTCCTGCTAGCCCAGTACTACTGCTCCAGAACACTTAGACTGGCCGACATGTGATTCACTTTGTTCCTGTGTCTGTCCCTTCGGGGAAATGTCACGCGGTGACTTCCGGAGTCCTGCTAGCCTGCTACAGCCCGGGTTCCCGGAGTCCTGTTAGCCCAGTTGCTATAGCCCGGATTCACATGTTGATGGCCGACATGTTCGATGTTGTTTCATGTATGCCTGTCCCCGTAAGTTAGTGCCACTTTGGGTTCACGACTAGTCATGTCGGCCCGGGTTCTCTGTCATATGGATACTAGCGACAATATCATATACGTGAGCCAAAAGGCGCAAACGGTCCCGGGCCAGGTAAGGTGGCACCCGTGGGAATACCATGCGTGATGCCACAAAGTGATATGAAGTGTTACATGTTAGATCGGTGTGACTTAGGATTGGGGTCCTGACACCCTTCTGGCACGTCTCCGTCTAGTCAGCGTCGTTTGACCGCAAACGATGCGTTACTTTGGACATTTTTGCCCCTGTCGGTGCTATACCTGATACCCCTTCGTCCTCAATGTGCTAGCGCAAGCAAACAGAGCAGAGCGAGAACGCCGGCGAGGAAAAAGGAGTGGGAGGCAAGGCGTGGCGCGATAGAGCAAGGAGCGGCGATGCATGGCGAGCTCGGGCTCTTCCATCTTCTCGCCAGTGGTCGGAGAGGTAAGTAAAACTCCGGCAACGCTTCTTCCTCCCCCCAATGTGTTCTAGGGTTTGTGATAATTGGGGAAATTTCTGGTTTAGGTTGATGGGGTCGGGATTGTGGAGCATGTCTCCGAGTTCTATCTTCCAGATGAAAGTTATTGCGGATTGGAGCTTTTATCAAAGCATCGCTGCCCTAGTCATGGCCTTGTTCCTGCCCAGCGTGTTGCGTGGGGAGGAGCTAACACTCGCCGCCATTTTTTAGGGTGTCCTTTAGATGTAAGATCTTGTGATTATACCATGTTTAAGATGGTGTTTATGCAATCTCTAATGTTTTGTTAATTTGATGTCCAAGCAGTTACCACATGAGTGTCACTGGGTCGTTTGGGTTGATCCTCCTCCTCCATTGTGTGCTGCCCTTGCTTTTGAAGACCTGCACGCAGAGCTAGAACAAAGCTGGATCAGAGGCCACAAAATGCAGAAGCAAAACATGGAGCTGTCAAAGAAAAATCTTGCTTGGAAGAAAACAGTGAGAGAGAGAGAGATGAGATGCTGCTAGTTCTGGCATTGTTGTTTGTAGGAATGTGTGTTGATGTGTTTTTTGTGTTCTAGTATCTAGCAGTTGTTGAAGAAAGTGTGTGTGAGAGAGATGTGTTGAATGTTGTTTATGATGCACTATTGTATGCTAAATTTGAAGATCATTATTCACTGCTGATGCTTGTGACACTGTACCAAATACATATTTATTCCATATGTAGTGCCAAATTCAGCAAATAGAGCAACACAGACTAGCAAATAGAGCAACCAATTGTACCAAATAGAGCACATATTTTACCAAACTGACATTGTACCAAATTCAACAAATTGACATTGTACCAAATAGAACAAACTGACATCGTACCAAATTCAACAAACTGACATTGTACCAAATATAGCAACTTCATAGTGCATTTAAGCACACTTAGTACTAGAACTTAAGTGCATAACAACAAGATAACATCACTGGCAAATATAACATAGCACTAGAACTTAAGTTTGTTGCTCCTGGTGTTCTTGGCTGGGTTTGGAGCTAGCATTGCCTTGCTTCTAGTGTTATTCCATGGGTTTGGAGCTTCAACTGTTGCTGCTGCTCTTTTTGGAGAGAAACCTTTGCTTTGAACACTGCTTTCTTGCTCCTGTTCCACAACTATTTTCTGCTTGACACACCTGGGAGAAGCTCCTCTTGCTGCTGCCCTTTTATGATTTTTCCTAGGGCTAAAACAAGTGGAAGCATATCACAATTTGAAAGATTTTATAAAGCAATAATATCAAAACATGTAAGAATTTGTAAGCCAAGATCTTATACCTGACTGCACAACTAGCTCTTGTAGATGCATCATGTGAGGGCTCCTTTGGTGGTGGTATCTGCTGCTAAAGAACATCAGGTGTTGTCTCCTCCTCCTCCTCCTCCTCTCGTATTTCTGCTTCTGCTGGTTCATTGGCTGTAGGATGATCATCTGCATTGTCTGCTCCCCAATGTTCATCTTCTCCAAAGGCTGGATCAACAGATTGTTTGCAGCCCTTGGCTTTGTGTCCACATCTCCTACACCTTTTGCACTTGTGCTTCCTAGGACCAAGGCCTTTTTCTTCAGTGCTACTTCTAATCCTTTGCTTTCTTGGTCTGCCTGGAGCTCTGTGTTGTACAGGAGCACACAATTTGAATCCAGGATCTATATTGTCCCATTGTTGCTTGCCTTCTAGAGCTGGGAGGTTCTCAGCATAAGTAGCTCTGAACATGTCAACTGAGTAATATTTGTGGACATATTGATCTATTCCACTTGCTTCACCTCTTAGAGCGGTGATAAAGAAAAGTGCATGGATGCATGGTTTACCAGTGATCTGCCATTGTCTGCAACTGGAAGACCAGCGCTCTAAGTCAACATGGTACCTCCATTCTCTCTTCTCACTGTCAGTAGCAGTCACCTCTGCCTCTGTTGGGCTTCTCCTCACTGTACTCATTTGCAAACCTTTTGTTTTCTCCATTAACACCTTCATTATTGCTGGTATGATGTAGTGCCCAATGAAACGGTCAGAGGCAATTCTGTTTCTTAGGTAAAATTTCTCCATGATATACTGCCTTATCTTGTCTAGCAGATCAACTATGTGCAGGCTCTTGTATTTTTTGTTTTTGGAGTTGAATGACTCAGCTAGGTTGTTGTTGACATAGTCAACTTTGCTCATCTTATTGAAATCAGCTCTTGCCCATATTTTTGTGTGGTGTTCCTCTAGATATTCCTTTACTTTGGGCTTGCTTTTCAACTGGTTCAAGTGATAGTTGTGTTTCTTGATGCTACAAGTTAGTGAGCATGGCCACAAATTATCATCATAAAACTTCCCCTTGAATTTCTTGCTGAAATTTTGGGCCAAGTGCCTCATGCACTCTCTGTGCTCCACTCAAGGGTAAACATCCTCAACAACAGTTTCAAATCCCTTGCAAGCATCATTATGTATCACTAAACCTTTTGGATGACCTATTACTTTCTTTAGGTTGCTAAAAAACCAAGTCCAACTCTCAATTGACTCCCCTTCCAAAACACCATATGCAACAAGAAACAACCAGTTGTGTCCATCTAGGGCACATGCTGCCACAAGTTGCCTCTGAACCTACTAGTCAGTGCAGTAGCATCTACAGCTAGGTATGGTCTACACCCCTCCAGAAAAACTTTTTGACATGCTTTAAAGCACACAAACACCCTTCTAAAGCACTCCTTGTAGAACTTCTTGTTATTTATCTTGTACTCAACTGTGTGCTTCTCAATTTTCACAATACTGCCTGGTGATGCCCTCTCTACTTCAGCTTTGAAAGTATATAAAAGTTGAAAGATATCACTTTACTTTCCATACAGTTTGTCAAGTGCAATCTCTTTGCCATGGTAGCATCTGTCATATGGCACCTCCACACACTACAAAAAAAGACATCCATGACATTTTGGGTCGAACGAAAAAAATTATGTCATACATATGACACTTCTATGATGATAATTGTGACAAAACCCAGTATCATCATAGATGTGGTGGGCTCCTACTTCTATGACAAAAAATCATGACAGAAAATGGGCTTTTCGTCCTGGGCAGGCTGGAGACGCAGCTGCATGACATTCTTTGGGACGTCCATGACGGAAAAAACATGGTAGAAGTGAGGGCGAGGAAAATTTCGGGGAGTTCCCGGTTACGGTGGGAGGTCAGGGGCCGAGCGATGCGCGTTTCTCTCATACATGTACGCGCGTGTGTGCGAGGCATTGGCTCTAACTGGACCCGAGCGATTGCACTACAGGCTACGTGTTACTGAACCCGAGCGATCGATCGATGGCTGTTAACTGAACCCGATCGAGCGATTCCTTCGCTACTGCTGCTAACTGAAGTCGATCGATTGGATGAACAGTGAGTGGTGGCGTTGCCTCTGGATGAACAGGACCCCGTGGTGTGGAGGGCTGGATGAATAGTAGACGGTGGAGGGGTGGTTGAACAGTAGCCGGTGGAGTAGCGCGCGGTGGAGGCTAGATGAACAGGAGCCCGTGGAGGCTGGAGGAGATCGACGGTAGCCCATGGAGGCTGGAGGAGGTCGACGGTGGAGATGAACAGTATCCCGTGGAGTCCCGTTTTGCGGTACGCCACACCCCTCCTAATGAACAGGGCCCCCGTTTCGATCGTAGGAGGTCCGTTTCATCCGTTTTGCGGTACGCCACACCCCTCCCGATCAACATGACCCCCATTTCGACCGTAGCAGGTCCGTTTCCTCCGTTTTGCAATACGCCACACCGCTCCCGATCAACAGGACCCCCGTTTCGACCGTAGGAGGTCCGTTTCATCCGTTTTGCGGTACGCCAGACCCCTCCCGATGAACAGGATCCTATTTCGAACGTGGCCAGTCGAACACAAGGCTGTTTCCTCCGTTCTGCGGTACGCCAGGCCTCGTTTCCATCGCCTGTTCCGTCCAAGCCCTCCCGATAAACACGACCACGCATTCCGTTCCGACCCAGCCAGTTGGCTCCCACGCGTTCCGTTGCCTCCCGATGAACACGAGCATTTCGTTGCCTCCCCATGAACACGGCGCATTTCGTTGCCTCCCCATGAACACGACGACGATGATGTTTCTCCGTTCCGACCCAGCCATGTCAACAAGCCCTCGCCGTACGTATGCGCGAGCAGGCGTTCGAGGCCCCGCCCGTATGTACACATATGTGGCCGTATTTTCTTTCTTGCACCCTGGCCGATGTACGTACGTGTACATGCTACGTGCACACCTCTACTACGACACGTGCGCGCCTCTACATCCACCAGTATATATGTACGTACACGTTCGCGACCAGAATGACAACGCTACGTACGCTTCGACCAGGTGGGTCCTGACTGTCACGCACTTCCTTGCGTGCGAAGATGTAGCTGGTGGGTCCCAGCAGTCAGGGGGGCGAATCATTTTTTTGCCAGGACGCACTTCCCTGCGTGCGAAGGTGTAGCTGGTGGGTCCCAGCAGTCAGGGGAGAAACATTTTTTTCATGAAATACGGTGGCCCGTCCGGTGGGTCCCCGCTGTCAAGTGGAGGAATAATTATTTTGCACGTAATAAGGAGGCACTTCCTTGCTGCGACCGTGGACCCAGTTGTCAGCGTCTCCATGCACAGTACTCTTCTGATGTAAGTCGGTCATTGACCACATTGATCACGCCGCGCCGAGAGCACCACGGCGGTGGACGACGGCGAGGCCTAGGAAGGGGACGACACGGAGACAGGGAAGACTCGGCAGTTGTTTCCCACGTGGAGGGGAGTACGATTGTACGAGGGTTTACTGGTTCGTCTGCCATCGCCGGAGAATAACAGCAAGTGTGGGTGAGTAGAGGGATGGCTAGGCCAGTGATGGGAGTACGGTGGGGCGGTGAGGCCTGCGCGGCAGCACAACCAGCCGCGGGGAGGAGGGAGCAGGTAGTCTCGCCGGCGCTTGTTTGAGCGGCTAGAGCAGGAAGAGCAGAGATTGAAGAAGCACGACGGCCGTTGGATGGACATCCAACAGTCAGTGCTTGTGTGTCAACCTTTTTTTAGGAAAGCCTCAAATCTGTGGAAAATAGCATACAGCCCATCTGCCATTATTTCTAATAATTTACAGCCTATTTGCTAATTCTTAAGGTTTTTTAGAGCCCATATTCTTCTTGTGAGCATTACAGCCCATATTGGGGCCATGGTTAAAAAATTATACGAAATTTTGCATATTTCGGTGCGGTCCGACATGTTTTTAATCCCGAAATTTCGACTCACATTCAAACTGATTTTAAAAATAAATGTATATCAATATAAAATCCAACAAATTCTCCACGCATAAAAATTAATGTAATTTAAAATCATGAAATGAAAAAAAAGATATTTGAAACTAATTGCCGGTTTGATGTGTTTTAAAAATGTACAGCCCATTTATCATTACTGATGGGCCATTTTTTCGGCCAGCCGAATGAAAGCTCTCCTCGTCTTGAAAGATTTGCAGCCCAACAGGCCTGACAAAGCGACTTACTTGACAAATCACAAAAAGCTGGGTTGTGGCCATGGACCCAGCTGTCAGCCTCTCCACGTACAGTACTCTTCTGATGAAAGTCATTCCTTGACCACGTTGACCATGCTGCGCGGAGAGCACCATGGCGGTGGACGACGGTGAGGCCTAGGAAGGGGAGGACACGGAGCCGGGGAAGACGCGGCAGTGGAAGCCCGTGCGGAGAGGAGTATGAGGGTTCACTTGTTCGGCTGCGGTGTGAGGCTGCCGTCGCCGCAGGGCCTGGCCAGCAGTGGGAATAGTAGGGGGCGGTGAAGCCTCTGCGGTAGCACAGCCGACCACGGGAGGCAGGAGCATGCGGCACGACCGACGCTTCTTTGGGCGGCTCGAGCAAGAAGACCAGAGGTTGAAGAAGCACTACGGCCGTTGGATGGACATTGTACGGTCACTGGAGCTAGAATCGTTCATATTGACTAAGTTGACAAAGCCCTTCATCCCCGTCAACTTAGTGGGCCCACAAGTCAGCCTCCCACCAAGGTGGGTCCCAGCTAGCCGGGGGAGTATTCATTTTTTTGTGCGTAATAAGGAGGCACTTCCTGTGGGTCCGAGCTGACAGTAGGGGGAACGTTTTTTTCACGAAATACGGTGGCCCATCCGGTGGGTCCCAGCAGTCAAGGGAAACGATTTATTTCGCAAAATACTGGTGGCCCGTCCGGTGGGTCCCCGCTGTCAGGTGGAGGAATAATTATTTTCCGCGTAATAAGTAGGAACTTCCTTGCGGCTGCCGTGGACCCAGCTGTCAGCCTCTCCACGTACAGTACTCTTCCGATGGAAGTCGGTCGTTGATCACATTGACCACACCGCGCCGAGAGCACCACGGCGGTGGACGACGGCGAGGACTAGGAAGGGGACGACGCGGAGCCGGGCAAGACGCGGCATTGGATGCCCACGCGGAGAGGAGTACGAGCGTTCACTGGTTCGGCTCTGGCGTGAGGCTGCCGTCGCCGCAGAATAACAAGGGGTGTGGGTGAGTGGAGGGATGGCCTGGCCAGTGGTGGGAGTAGTATGGGGGCAGTGAGGCCTCCACGGTAGCACAACCGGCCACGGGAGGCAAGACCAGGCGGCACGATCGGCGCTGCTTTGGGCGGCTGGAGCAAGAAGACCAGAGGTTGAAGAAGCACTATGGCCGTTGGATGGACATCATACGATCACTGGAGTATTGACTAAGTTGACAAAGCCCTCCGTCCCCGTCAACTTAGTAGGCCCACAAGTCAACCCAACAATATGGTGGGTCCCAGCTAGCAGGGGGTATTCATTTTTTTGGGCGTAATAAGGAGGCACTTCCTTGCGTGCGAAGATATAGCTGGTGGGTCCGACCTGTCAGCGGGGGGAACGTTTTTTCGCGAAATACAGAGGCCCTTCCTGTGGGTCCTAGCTGTCAGGTGGAGGAATCATTATTTTGCACGTAATAAGGAGGCATTTCCTTGCGTGCGGCCGTGGACCCAGCTGTTGGCCTCTCCACGTATAGTCCACTTCTAATGGATGTCGTTCATTGACCACATTGACCAGGCCGCGCCGAGAGCACCAGGGCGGTGGACGACAGCGAGGCCTAGGAAGGGAACGACACGGAGCCAGGGAATACTCGGTAGTTGTTTCCCACGCGGAGAAGTATGAGGGTTTATTGGTTCGTCTGACGTCGCTGAAGAATAACAGCATGTGTGGGTGAGTAGAGGGATGGCTAGGCCAGCGATGGGAGTACGGTGGGGCCGTGAGGCCTGCGTGGCAGCATAGCCGGCCGCGGGAGGAGGGAGCAGGCAGTCCCGCCGGCGCTTGTTTGAGCGGCTGGAGCATGAAGAGCAGAGATTTAAGAAGCACGACAGCCGTTGGATGGACATCCAACAGTCACTGCTCTCGTGTGTTGACTAAGTTGATAGGGCGTTGCGTGTGCATCAACTTTTTTTTATGAAAGCATACAACCCATCTGCCATTATTTCTAATAATGTACAGCCCATTTGCTAATTCTTAAGAATTTTTTTGGAGCCCATCTTCTTTTTGTTAGCATTACACCTCATATTGTGGCCACGGTTAAAAAAGTATACGAAATTTTGCATATTTCAGTGCGGTCAACTGTTTTTAATCCAGAAATATCGATTCACATTCAAACTATTTTGAAAAATAATTTATATAAATATAAAATATAAATAATTGTCCATGCATAAAAATCAATGAAATTTAAGATCTTGTAATGAAAAAAAATTGAAACTAATTCCCGGTTTGATGTGTTTTAAAAATGTACAGCCCATTTCTGGGCAAACCGAATGAAATTCTCCTCATCTTGAAAGATTTGCAGCCTAACAGGGCCGATAAAGGAAGTAGGCCTTGTTTGGGTATTTCCTTAAAAAAATAGAATTGGGCTAGCCATTTTCAGCAAGAAAAAAACACAACTGGGCTCATGATGTGGTAAACATAAATAAAACCCTGGCTAGACGGGCCACAGCCCCCGCATAGCCCCGTTGTTACCCTGATCCGTCGCTAAAACTAGTATAAATAGCAATTGCTTGTTCCTCAAAAACAAATTGCGCGACTTGCTGGGTCCCTGGTGTCAGCCGCTCATAGTGTAATTCTCTTGTTTATTGACTACATTGACAATGGCGTGAGCCCCAGATGTCCAACCATTAGGAGGAACCATATTTTTGGGCTTGTACTATAGAGGCACTTGCTTGCGTATTGCCATGACGCTGGTGGGTCCCTACTGTCATCCTCTCCATGTACGATCATCTCCTTGTTCCTCTCGGTTGTTGACGACGTTGACAACGCAAGAGGGCGGCGTACCGCGCACGGCGAGCGAACCAAGGCCGCAAGGCGGAGGACGACGGCGAGGCCTCAGACGGAACAAACAGGAGCCGTTGAAGATGCGCCGGTCCAGTCGTAGGCGGAGGGGAGTACGAGGGTTGACTGGTTCGGGCGCGGGTGCGTGTTGGGGCTGACGTCGCCAGAGAATAACAGGACGTGTGGGGGAATATCGGGAGGGACTGGCCAACTTTGGAGGGTATGTACGGTAGGGCGGCGGAGGCGCAGCCAGCCATGGGAGGCGAGCAGGCGGAGCCGACGGGGTGGTTTGGTTTGGGCGGCTGGAGAAAGAAGAAGACAAGAGATAGAAGATACACGACAGATGTTGGATGTCAATGCTACGGCTGGTAGGCAGAATCGTTTGTTGACTGGCTAGTAAGTCGACACCACCTTGGATAGGCTATTTCCTTGCGGGTCCCAAATGTCAGAATCCAAATCTGTCACGGTCATGCAGCCTTTCCTATGAAAATTTACAGCCCATTTGATGTGCTAGTTCGAAATAAGTTTGTGGGTGCTAGTGGGAGCTAATCACTTGGCTTCTGTAATGCACAGTGAGCTCAAGAAGCCGGCGAGAGTGATGTTATTTCCCTTGGTTGGGATTTGTTACAACATTTAACTCTAAATTAAACGAATGGCAAGCCATTTGCCTTGTTTCAAAGAAAATATGACAGTCACAGCTGAGTTGAAAAGCACAGGAACATCTAACTCCAGGTTACAAACTGTACAAAACCACGAGGGTTAATTGTTCATCGGGTTTACAAAAAAGCAGATTGAAAAGGGCAACAACATCTAACTCCAGTACTATTTTCGGCAGTCACGGTCAAATGGATCAGTCAGGTCCATAGAATGAACATCCTGGGTCGTAAAATTTACTGGATTATGACCACAATATGTTGTAAATAGAAGCCCGGCACGTTCAGAAGCTCTTTTGCCCACCCGAAACTCCTTTTTTTGCTCTTCGACATATCCATCCGTCAATTCAGTAAATATATGGGTTTTTGAATTGATTTTACTATTTACTAGTGTGGATGGGCTGTTTTGTCTTGGGCCCAGAGAAACAGTTACTACTAGTACAGTGGAGACACTCTACAGCTACCCAGAAAAACAATTACTACTAGTACAGTGGAGACACTCTACCGCTTCTGGCTCCTCCTAGGTCATTGAAACGTCTCCCTCTACTGAATGCCGTTATACTTTTGTTCACCGACATGCAGGCCATGCAGCGTGCGGGCCCAAATGCCATCCACCAAATTAGAAGGCAGTATGCAGGCGGAGAGTCACCCCGGTCGTAGCGCGGTAGTAACGAGCCGTCGTATCACAAAACCCCACCTCCTCGCAGTCTAAGTTTGACGGACGAAGCAACGATCATTTCACTCTTCGCTGAATCCCCTTCTCCCTCACCGTCTTCAAGAAAGGCAACACTCGCATCTGCCACTGTTCTTCTCTCCGAACGAAGGGAAGGTAAGCGGATCCGTGATGTTGGTATATTTTCCTTCAGAGAAAAAAAGAACTTTTGCAAAGCAGTAACTGATCCTCACTCTCTTTTTCGTTTCATTGTCATTGTGATTGTGTTTTCCTTTCAGTGATCTCCTAGTATTCGTCAGTTTCATGATGGACCAAGGAGAACCAGGCAAAGATCTGCCGATATTGGAGCAGACGCGGGAGGCTGATCCCCACGAGATAGAGAGCTCCAAGAATATGGAGGCAACCACCGAGTCGACCCCAGATATGCTCACGACCACTACTGAGATGGTCAACGCCACGTTTGAGGTTACAGCCCCCGTGGCACTTCAGGAGCAGTTTTCCCCCCTTCGAGGATGAGTCCCCCCGGCCCGCTGAGCTGCCCAAGGTGATTTCCCCCTTTCTCCGATCTCGATTGTGGTTTTTCATCTAAGTATGTGATGATTTTTTTAGAAAAGGAAGTATGTGGTGATTAATAATGCAAAATTTTATTAGCTTCGATGCCATGCTATACATAGTGGTTTAAATAACTTATGTTTCTTATACTGAAAAGTAATTCAGAATTTGTTTCTGTTTCAATTAGAGCCCTAATGCAGACAAGGATTGTGTGGTTGTACATGTCACTCGCTATGAGGCGGACGACCAGAATATACGCACTGGGAAAACAGAGTTCTTAGGCTGTTGGATCCTAGAAGCCATATGCGGTTATACCAATGAAGAGTTGTATTCCAGCCTCACTATTGTCAGGCGTGTTATCCAGGGTGTACTGAAGCACAAGAAGTTCAAAGCTACTCCTTCGTTTCTGAGGCATACTGTTCTTGTCAAGCTTACGCAGGAAGATGATGTGGCATGCCTCCACAAACAAGTTTATCAGTGGCAAGGCCACAAGGTTGTCTTCATGAAGGTTCACGGGATTGAGCTGCTGCAGGACGTCATCGATGATGTTCATGGCAAGGTTCGTCTTGTCTAGGCCAAATTAGATCGAGGCATGAAATAGTTGCCCCAGCTAGTGTTTAATAGTAGTTTGGATTGTGTCTAATTATCCGAACCTTGCTTGTTATTGACCTCTTGGGGCTAGTACTCTGTTTGAATCCGTCTATGGGAATTGCTGCTACTTTTGTGTGCCCATGAATCATGTGAGAACCATCGTAATTATCGCCGAAACAGATGCGTCCTCATTAGTTTTTCCATGAATATGGCATGGTAAGACATAAGTTGTCACAGTTTATCATACGAGCAGTGTGTGCTTTGATGAAATAGAGCACTCGTTCGAGAACCGTGCGTCGATGTATACATAAGTACTTGTAAACACTGTTGGTGCTACCCCACTTGTAAGCAGTTGTGCAAAACACGGCACATTGTCTCAGCTCGCTTCAACACTAGGCTATCGACCAACTAACAATCAACAATCTGATGTCTGACATATAAGCAACTATGTATCTTGTTATAGTGGTTCATGCAGTTAATTGAGGCCACAATGTAATAAATTCCAAACGTTCACACGCTAGTCCAGCGCTCATGTGGAACACTCACATTAAACTCGTCTTTATAAAAAACTTGAAAAGCATAAGTTAAGCAATTGTATACATCTCAATGATGCATAGAACATAACAATCATATACTAGTTCACAGCAAAAGACAAAGTTGTGAGAAGGTTTACAAATCAGGAAAAAACAAGCAAGGCTTCTCTGAGCAAAGGGCCTCCCGACAGGCTTAAATTTCCTGGAGTTCACTCTGGTTTTTTCTTGTTGCCACCATCCAGGGTTAGGTTCTCTCATTCCAGAATAACCAATTATAATTGTGGTCTCAGGTGGAATGCTGAACTGAACCATGCAGTGTACTGACCAGTTGAAATTCTTGTGCATTCCACTAAATTTAAGCACCGCTATTTGTAGAAATAAGCAGACCACAATGCCTCTTGTCCGTGCACCTGTCCAAAAAACCACCATGCAGCCATGCCAGCTAGTCCTTGGTCCATGGATGAACTGGTAGAAAGTGCATTCCGAACTAGGATGCAGTTGTTTTCACTCATCCCTGCATTGCAATCAAGAAGTAAAACATACGAATCAGCTTCTTTTAAATTGCGTTGGTCATTCTACCTCAGTTACTACCAATGTAGGGATACCTTGAAGACGGGAGGTTAGACGACGACAACGAGGGATAGCCATCTCATTTTGCGCAGTTGTACTAAAACTGAGGTGTGTGCTTTTGATTGCGGGGATAGAAATGATACGGAGACAGACATTCCGAAATGATATGGAGATAGACATCCCTGTTTGCGCAAATACGAAATACGGTTATTTAAACAGTGACAGATATTACTACTTTCCCACGTTTCCTCTTAGAACAAAGTCCTAGATTCATGCTACAGCTTTCCCACTTTCTTCCCTGTTTGAACCAACGCTTTGACTCGACTGTATGAACTAGCTTTACTTCTAATAATAGTAGAAGTCTAGGTGGCTTTGGAATAGCGGATGGAAGTAGAAAAGGATCCACGCGAAGGGAGCTGGGGCAGTAGAGCAAGGCAGGTTTGGAAGGAATATATACCTGAGGGCCGTCGGCATGTGGCAAAGACGGCGTCGGGAGGCCGCATCTTGGCCACAATACCACAGGGAGGAAGAAGGGGTCGGAGGCCCTCCCGAGCCGGCGCTCTCTCGGAGAGAACGGCACGGCCGCCAATCGGGACGTGCGGGCAGCCGTTGGTATCCTCCCTCGCCGCCGACAACAGCGTGAATGGTGCACCTACACCCTTGCCCCGGTCGAGGTTGTCCGTCCGGATTTGTGACCAGCCGTGAGCTGGGAGAGAGTGTGGCCACCTATGTGTTTCTTAGATCTGGAGAGCATGAGAGAGTGAACGAGAGGAACCCTAGTAAAGCAAGCGCTAAGGATCCTGCTTTTATATATAGTGGAGTGATTTTGTTGTAACAGCTTCAAAAAAAATGCGCTCCTATGTGTACCCGCGAGTGGGTGTGAGAAAACTAGTGCGTGCGTGCACCGCTTCTCTTTGTGAGAGTACAATATACTATGCCCAAAGAACGTTCGCCGCAAGAGTAATAGTATAAGTGTGTGACGTGTGAGCTAAAATAAAATGTGCGCGCCGTCTTTTGTTTTTTAGAAGTTCTGAGGGTAGGGTGTGAAGAGAACATATGTGCATGACGTCTACCTGCAGATAGACGGTGGGTGCAACGTGCGAGTCTGCGAGAGGACTCGGGAGAGTCGTGACTCGTGAGGGTGCGTGTGCGTGAGAGAGAGGGGGGCACATATCAATGCAATGCATGTGTCCGTAAATCATTATCCGACAAACGTTCACCACGAGCCTTTTCCTGACGAACGTCGTAAGAACCTTTAGATCGGCATCCGATAGTGTCAGTTTTGCCATGTCATTTAACAGAACGGCCACTCCTCCTACACACAAATCTTCCACGTGAGTGTTAGCAACTGCCGTATGCTCCCTCCGTTCCGAAATGTAGTGCATATAGCTTTATTGAAAATTCGAACCTCGCAAACTTTTACCGAGTTTTCGTGTACCAAATTGCACATGTAGAATACCATGTATATATCATTTCATTCATCTTCGAGAGGTAACTATAAAGATGGGTGAGGAGTCTACTGATAACCCACAAGTATAGGGGATCGCAACAGTTTCCGATAAGTAAGAGTGTCGAACTCAACGAGGAGCTAAAGGTAGAACAAATATTCCCTCAAGTTCTATCGACCACCGATACAACTCTACGCACGCTTGATGTTCGCTTTACCTAGAACAAGTATGAAACTAGAAGTACTTTGTAGGTGTTGTTGGATAGGTTTGCAAGATAATAAAGAGTACGTAAATAAAAAGTAGGGGCTGTTTAGATAAAGAAACAATAAAGTAAATATAACGAGTGTGGAAAAGTGGTGTAGGAGTTGCGAAATTGCCCCTAAGCAATTGACTACTTTACTAGACCGATAGCAAGTATTATGTGGGAGAGGCCACTGCTAGCATGTCATCCCTGACTTGGAATTCTATGCACTTATGATTGGAACTATTAGCAAGCATCCGCAACTACTAATGTTCATTAAGGTAAAACCCAACCATAGCATTAAGATATATTGGTCCCCCTTCAATCCCGTATGCATCAATTTTTATGCTAGGTTGAAGTTTCTATCACTCTTGCCCTCCAATACATAGTCCTATCAACATACAACTAACCCTAGGGTGTGATCCACGCGCACAATCATATGATGGGCACCAAAGGACAGCATCATAACCACAAGCAAATTAAATCAATCATAGCAATTTATCAACCACCGATAGGACAACGAAAATCTACTCAGACATCATAGGATGGCAACACATCATTGGATAATAATATGAAGCATAAAGCACCATGTTCAAGTAGAGGGTACAGAGGGTTGCCGGAGAGTGGACCACTGTAGATAGAGGGGGGAAGGTGATGGAGATGTTGGTGAAGATGGTGGAGGTGTTGGTGTAGATCGCGGTGATGATGATGGCCCCCGGTGGCACTTCGGTGCCACCGGAGGCGCGGAGGAGAGAGCCCCCCTCCTTCTTCTTCTTCCTTGACCTCCTCCCTAGATGGGAGAAGGGAACCCTCTGGTCCATGGCCTCCATGGCACGGGAGGGGCGAGAACCCCTCCGAGATTAGATCTGTCTCTCTGTCTCTCTCTGTTTCTGCGTTCTCAGATTCTTCCCTTTCACCGTTTCTTATATTCCTGGAGATCCGTAACTCCGATTGGGCTGAAATTTTAACACGATCTCTATACGGAAATTAGTTTTCTTGCGGCGAAAGAAGGGCATCAACCGCCTTATGGGTGGCCCACGAGGGTCAGGGGCGCCCCCCTGCCTCGTGGCCACCTCGGGCACCGTCTCGCGTGGATTTTTCTTCCCAAAAATCATATATATTCAAAAAAAGTCTTCGTCAGTTTTTATCCCGTTTGGACTTTGTTTGATATGGATATTCTGCGAAACAAAAAAACATGCAACAAACAGGAACTGGCACTGAGCACTGGATCTATAGCTTTAGAGCCACTTGGTTCATATGAATGGATTCCTATACTCCCTTAATTTCAAAGGAAAATAAACATTAGTGTATATTCAATAGAAAGGTTCCTATGATATGAACCAAATTACATCTCTTTTCTAATCCATCCTCATAGGAATTGAGATACATGTCATCTCTAGATTCAATAGAAAAGTTCCTATGATGTGAACCAAATGACACCTCTTTTCCAATCCCTACTCATAGGAATTGAGATGCTCCATGTCATCTCTTTCCCTACAACTTCCATGTATACATCTTCTATTCCTAAATAGATAGTACAACCCACTAGTAGCTTTTTTCCAAAACATGCACTATGGCACAAGAACTATATAGTGTGCCAATAACTTTGAAAGATGGTCGCTGGATGAAGCTAACCCGACAATGCAGAGATAGGCAAATCCGAGCACTACTGGCCGTTGGATATCATCAACATTCCACCAGATCTGCCACATGTACAATTTAGAAGACTCCATGGTTGAACTTAAGCATAATGCACAAACCTCAAAACACAAGCACTTCTCCTTTGTTCTAGAATTTTCTGTATCATAATTGATTATTTTTTTCTAAATGAATTGCCATTATTTGTTTTTTACTTTATGATTTACAATGCACAACCCCATGAATCTTAACATTTTTATAAAACTAATTGATTTTGAATTAGATGAACTATAAGAACTAAATGAACATCTACATCATGCATATATGACTCAAAGCTTTACATGCTATAGTGTGTATTTATTCATAATTTGGTTTCAAAATCTCATGCGTTCAATACATGTGTACCTTACTAGTTTTGAGTAGAGTAGCAAATTTCACGCAGCCCCGAGTATATCAAAATGCAGGGCCCATGCATCATTGCCTTTCGGTCGAACCTACGTCCATAATTTTTTGTGCATACTATATCTCCACTGGTCCCCGAACCCAAAATGTTGCCTCGTTCCCGTAAAACCAAGCGGCCCACACATATCTAAGGCATCGACTCGAACCCATTTACTACGACGTGGCCCCGCACGCTGTAGTACTCCTACAAACCCTATCGCCGCACTCATCATCGGTTTTCTTCAAGAGGACGAGGGAGAAGCTGATTTGTAGTGGAGGCACTTTCAAAAAAAGGATCTGTAGTGGAGACCCCTACCCTAGGGTGCCCTAGGTAGCTGCCGCACGCATCATTGTTTTCTCTTTTCTTTATACTCTTGCGCCCTAGAGTGAAATGATGGTTGCTTCGTCCGTCCAGCTTAATGCGGGAAAGGTGGGGCTTTGTGATTTGACCCCTCATCGCTCATTTTCTACTACTGCGGCGCTACGACCGGGGTGCCTCCAATTCCAAGCGCTGCTCCGAACTGTAATTTGGTGCATCACACATGGAACAAGACGGTGGATGAGCCACATGTTGGCCAAAGGGGTCCTGTTAAGTGTGTCGCCATTTCATGTGCGGACTGACCCTGCTTGAGCTGCTACGCCAACACGACAGGAGCAGCCTACCACTTGGTTTTGCTCCTTGGTGAATCCCGACTATATTGATCTAAAAAGATACATGCTGAACTACCCTCTCCGTCTTGGTTTTTTTATTTTTAGGCGTCTTGGTTTATAGGGCCTGCACGTAGTTCTAGGTCATCCATTTGACTAATTAAATATGAGTTACTATGTCACAAAAAGTATATCAGTGGATTCTTAAGCGGATGTAGTTGTATTTAAAAGTCGAGGGCGGGGCTTTTCCTGCGCCGTAGGCGGAGCAGTTCCGCCTAGTCGGTTCGACAGAGACGCGAGAAGGCGAGGGAGTAGGCTGCTGCAAATGTAGGGATGTGTGATTTGACAGCGAGTTACTGCTGGACAGGTGGGGCCCCGTGATTTGACTTGCCATTATCATTTTAACTGTGGCGCTACGACCGGTGTGAGTCTCCCGATTCCTGACCACCTCCATACATGTGCCTCTCCCAATGCTCCACCATGTAGTAGAGGATGGCTCTTGCATGAGAGCCCACTTCTCCACTTTTTCCTTGCCTCTCTTTCCTCCACATATGCAAAAATGCCATGTAAAGCACACTATTGTACTTACTTTTACTTGCTCCTACAGGTGCTTAAGCTTGCCACATAGGCATAAAGTCTGATGTGGCAAGTTAATCAAGAAGAGAGAGACTAGTTTGGTGACCCAAGGAAGAAACGGTGCTAAGCGCGTGTACCTAGGTGAAAAGACAATTTTGAGTCTATAGCTAATTAAATGAAGCAAACTTAGCAACACCATTTCATTGGAAGAGGTCACTTCTTAGCAAATGCAATAAATACTAGTACTCCCTGTGTCCCATAATATAAGAATGTTTTTGGCACTACACTAGTGTCAAAAACGTTCTTATATTATGGGACGGAGGGAGTACGAAGAAAGAGATAGAGAGGAGTAAAAAAATACACTTATAGCCAACCTTATAACCAACCTTGTTGTAGTATGAGTGACTAAGTGATGACTATGTATGACATGCCAACATCAGATAGCTTAACACACCGTGTTAAATCTCCAAAGGCGCGACCGCGCGAGCGACGCAGCGGTCGTGGTAGGTGCGACCATGATACGGGCTGCTGGCAGCCCTTGGATCTCAGATCAAACGGTCGCATGCTAAGTTGCTGAAAATTTGCAGAATAACCCTCCAGGATAGGATATTCACCCATAGGTCTACAATCACGCCATGCAACCATCCAATATCAGATCCAAGGGCTCTGGGAAGCCTGTATCATGGGAGAATGGAAAGCCACTACCCTGCCGTTCGCACGCTGGCAGTTCGCTCCTACTTGTCCCCGCACGTCCTTCAATACTACGGCGGTTCGCTCCTAGTCATCTCGTCCATTCACATTACGGCAGTTCCACTAATCCTAACCCTCCTCCCAAATCCATGGCGTCCCAAATCTCCATGATCGGCAGTGAGTACAAGGTTAGAACCATCACCGGCGATGAGTTTGACGTCATCTACACTCGTTCTTCCGCGGCGGTGAAAGGATGCCTTTCTTGCTTCAGACGCATGTTCGAAGACTTGGATGATGAGTGGGTCGCTGGGCTAGATATTGAGTACACCACAGTCCTGGGACCAGAGAAGGATCTAAAGGACGAAGAGAGCAAGAAGCCCGCCGTGATCCAGGTTTGTTGAACTAGTGCACCTATACAATTTACCATTGTATTGGGTGTGTTGGGGACACAAGAGACTCTTTGTTATTTGGTTGCAGGTTTGCTTGAGAGAGACCATCTTCATCCTATACCTCCTACGGATTGATACACCTTAGGCCATCCACTTGAGGGAAATTTGCTACTGTCCTACAAACCTCTGCACTTGGAGGCCCAACAACATCTACAAGAAGAAGGTTGTGTAGTAGACATCAACCAATTCTTGGATTTGCTCTGATCCATGCCATAGAAGCATCTGCTATCCATCTTCTTTTTGCAGCTCTCAATCTCTGAGATCTATTCACACTAGGACATGTATGCTGATATGGGTTGACTTTAATTGAAGCAAACCAAAAAAACAATGAGATTAGTATAGAAAATGCAATACCTGAAAATAGACTAAAAAAATACAATACCTGAAACAGTGTGCTCTTCCTCATTAAAGAGGCATGCAGTCTCCACTTGCATCTCTCATAAGCACATTTGACAGTAAACCTTGTTAGATCACTTTTTAGAGTAAGGAACTCAGTTTCAGACTTGATTGAGAAGCTTGAAACTACATTTCTGCAATCAACTGCAATAGGGAATACCACACCTTCATCAATACATGGATTTTCCCTGTCATACATCTTTACAGGTCTGTCCTCTTCTGCATCTTCAAAAACTCCCATCTCAACATCCTCTTGCTTCTCATCATCATCTGCTTCTGAAAATTCTGTAGGAATATACTCCTTGTCTGTTGCATCTCCTTCATCATTATTGTGATGGACATATCCAGGATATAGAACCTCATCCTCCACACCAGGTGCATCAAGCAATGCCTCCCCCACAACAGGATCATGTGGCTTCTTTTGGTTTTCTTGGCTTTCATTAACACTTGCAGTTGCATAAGCACTTGGTGTTCTAGGAGCACTTGGTGTTCTACTACTAGCCCTGGTTCTGGATGCAGATGGCCTGGAACTAGATGTGTTCACACATCTCTGACCTCTAGTTCTTTGTATAACTGTGATTTCCAAATTGCATGACATAGTTGCTACATTACTTGCAAACATCAGACCTAACTCTGCATCACACTGCACGGGGACCCAACAAAGTTTGGAACTATCCCAATATCTGATCTCCACAGCATCAAACAATCCTCATGGATACTTGGCGCAAATGGCAGCCGTAAAATTAGTATATGAACTAGTGTTGTCCACAACTAAAGGAAATGTGAATCCACATTTTTTTCCTTTTGTACCAGCAGAAACTAGAATAGTGGTATCCATTTAAACTGAAAGAAAGAACGATGTAGCTGGATCCATCCTATGGGGGAACAATATCCAGTGATAAAACGCACAAACTTTAGACTGAACCCTAAATCCAAGTAAATCTCCTGTGAAAAAATTGAGCAAATCAGATCCAATACTAACCCTGGGGGAATTTGCCGTGCAGATCCGCCCCCGCTTGTCGCCATTGGTGCAGATCTGCCCCCGCTTGTCGCCATTGGTGCAGATCCGCCACCGCTTCTTGCCGTCGGTGCAGATCCGCCACAGGAGCTTCCCTTGTTGCCATTGGTGCCGCCGCAGTCGCCTTCTCCGCGCTGCAGTGGGGGTGTGCTATTCCTACCACCACAGCGGCCACCGCCAACGCTTTCTCCACTCTCCCCCATCACCTTGCAATGGATCTGGCCGCCCGCCGCTCGGCGCCGCAATTTAGGGTTCGTCAGAGGGGAAAAGAGAGAGAAATAGTGGGGAATGAGAGAGTGTGAGTGAGCACGGGGGCAAGCGGTGTCCAAAGTAACGCGTCGTTTGCGGTCAAACAGCGCTGACTGGACAGAGACGTGTCGGAAGGGCAAAAACGCAAGGGGAGCGGTCAATGTTGGGCAAGACTGCGTGTTTTCCAAATTTCGGGGCAAATCAGTTGAGGGTGACCCAACTAAGGGCACAGAAACAATTATCCCTGGTGGGTTTGTTGTACCACAAAAAAAGGTTTGTTCATAATGCAAGTTTACATGAAGCAAACATGCATCCCCAAACCTCAAAGAAAAAAGGACCGCAATAGCATTGTGAATGTTCAGACTGTATTTTCACATTGTAATTGGTTTTTAGAACCATGGGGAGCAAATACCTATGTTTGATTGCATTGTATGAAGCAGAGTAAACAATGTGTAGTCCACTTGTGACACCATTCGCCGCCTGCTAATGGATCACAGCCACTATTACTTATAGCAAGAGAATACCATTATATCTCATGGCGAAAACAGTGTTAATGCTTGTAAATATTCTTCTTCAGAAATGAATCACGAAGTCATTCTTTGCTTCTTCCTTACCTTCCTTACCCACGCACTAATTGTTATAGCAATGTTACCTTGTCTGCAGTATCAATTCAAAAGAGAAAATTCTTCTTTTCAACTTGACTTATGAACAGATACGGGTTTGGGAGACTGAGATCAAGCATGCTTAACTTTCTAGCTTTGCCGATATGTTTGTTACACGACTTTTCCTTTGGCATCATCAAGGAAAACTTGTCATACTGGTGTAAATCCCATGCTTTGTTGTACTCCCTTTGATACAAAATAAGTGTCGCAATTAATTTGTATCAGAGGGAGTAGGTATTATTAGATGTTTTTATTGAGTGTGTGTTTAAATTTTCACACATGATTCTTTTGTTGTTTAAATATAGAGTTGCAAAGTTCAAAAGTCATTGAAGTGCATAAACAGTTTCAAATTTTAAATTTTCTCACATTAGTTTTCTGCACAGTTAAGGCAATTTAAATTGTTGCATCTTTTGAGAGGTTATAGACTGAATATGTCTTTTCATGAATAGAAGTCATTTCACCAACGGGTGTGTCTTTCCAGAAAATACATCTGTCACAAAGAGGCACTCTTTCATTAAGGGACGTGTCTTTTAATCAAAGACATGATTGTTCGTTCCAACTGTTAGAATCTAATGGACGTGATTGGTCATTGATATAATCGACCGCTCTTTTTAGGGTGTTGTGGCTTAACATGGAAGCTCCATTAGGAGTCATTTTTTGAATAAAGAGGGACGTATTTCAACAAATATAGAATTGAATGCCATGGTAATACCACTTGTTCCTAATTAATTAGCATACTCGGCATGAAATAGTTCACCGTTTTAGGTGAATGACAAATATGAATTTGGCAAACAGATTTCACTCTCACAATTCAGTGCAACATTAAGTTATGAAACCAATTCATAAGTCTTAAATGTTCCAAGAATGCCCTTCTGCTCCATTTCTCCATATCTGTCAATTCATATCATGTAGAATACTTGAAAGAACATGCGGTGCCCCCATGTTTGGTTTTGGTAATTGATGACAATCTCTATGGACTAATGGTTTCCTTGAGTTATATTTGAAGGTTTTGTCCATAGGCTTTTCTTGGAGTACATGTGTTGGTTTCAAGGAGAGTTTGTGTCGACCAAGGTGCTATTCAAGGAATTATCCAAAGATTGGTCATTTGAGAGTTGAGCTTATTGCAAGCATGTCTTGAAGAAGAAGATTGTGTGATCATTCATGTTTACCTTCAAGACATCATCCAAACGAAGAGAGTTGGAAAGATTCAAGGTTGATCAAGACTAAGTCAAGAGTGAATCAAGTTGATCAACTCACAAAGAGTAGAAGATGTACCGAGAGGGATCAAGTGATCCCATGGTATGGTAAGCATTGTCCATTGCACTTTTTGTACTAACCCATGGTCTATGTGAGAGTCTATGTGGGGTTAGGTACGTGTCCATGGGCTTGTGTCAAGAGGAAGATATCACTCAACCCATGGAGAGGATGACATCAAGTGGTGATCGTCATCAAGATTGCCATGTGCAAGTTCAAGTGGATCATCGCGAAGAGATCAAGTGCTTGAAGCTTGCCATCCATTGTGGTGACAATGGACTTGTGAAGATGTGCCGAAGAGTGGCTCACCCATAGTGGACTATGGGGGAGCAATCATCTAGTCTTCATCGAGCCAACGCAATCAAGAAAGGTGGTCCAATTTGAGGGAGTCAAGATTATCATCATCTAGCTCAAGTGGACCATGTGCAAGGCAAAGGTTTGCCCTTGATAGGTTTTCTATTTTACCGGTCTCATGGTGGTAGTTTGGAGACCGGGTTATAGGATCGTTTGCCGTACTATCAAGGGGGGCTCTCAAGTTGGTAGCTTGATCGTATCGTTAGTAGAGAGCTCAAACCATTGCATCTTGCATCATCTTTCTTGATTCTTGTTTGGTTCTCTTTGTGAGTCTTAGAGCTTATGGTCATCTTGATGACAAGCTTGAGTTCATCGAAAATGGAGTTCGCATGCGTCTTCTATGATGTTTTCGATGTTGTAGGTTTTACCGGTCTTATCCGAGGAAGGGTCCTCACCTTTTTCTTATGGGCCTTTTCCAATTTGCTTATTATTGATATTTCTTTCAAGATTGTGTTAGCCCTTGTCGCTAGCTTTCCACAAACTTGGTTTCATCGAATTCGGAGTCCGTTTGCAAAAGTTGTGGCAGTTTTGGTGCTTAGAAAAGGCTCCAGCGGTACTACCGCGAATTGGAGCGGATGTAATTTTTTACTACCGCTCCAGAGCAGTACTACCGCAGCTCCTACAGTGGTAGTACCGCTCCGGATCAAAAAGTCGTCCCAAGTCTTGCGGTGGTAGGCCCGGATGTATTTTTTTAGTACCGCTCGCAAGCAGTAGTACCGCTACCATTTGCAGTAGTACCGTGAGGTCGAGCGGTAGTATCGTGAGGACGAGCGGTAGTACCGCTCCGGCGGTTCTTCTGGCCTTTTGCCTCCTCGCTATTGTTTTTCAAAGGGGTACTTCCACCCTAGCGGTAGTACCGCTCCTTGGAGCGGTAGTACCGCTCTGTGCGGGCTGTGAGCATAACGGTTGGATTTTTCCCCACCTATAAAAGGGGGTCTTCTTCCCCAATGAACCCAATCCTTTTAGCTCGTGTTCTTCCCCCTTTGTTGACCTTCTTCGAGCTTGCTAACTCTAAATCCCTCCAATGATTCTTGCTAGTTCTTGAGGGAAAATAGAGAGGAGATCTAGATCCACGTTTCCACCAATCACTTTCTCCTCTAATTGAGGGGAACCCCTTGGATCTAGATCTTGGAGTTCTTCGTGTTCTTCTTTCGTTCTTCCTCTCATTTTCTTCCCTAGCGTTGCTTTGGTGGGATTGGGAGAGAAGGACTTGGGCACTCCGTGTGCCCCTGCCATTGCATTTGGTGCATCGGTTTGAGTTCTGCACGGTGATACGTGGAAGTGAAGTTTGAGAAGCTTATTAGTCTTGGGTGTTTGGGCACCCTAGAGCTTGTTCCTCTTGGGTGCCTTGGCGCCCTAGACGGTTGGTGGTGTTCGGAGCTCAATCATTATGGTGTAAAGCTCCGGGCAAGCGTCGGGGTCTCCAATTAGGTTGTGGAGATTGCCCCGAGCAATTTGACGGGTACCAGTGACCGCCCCCAAGGGTTGCCAAAGTGTACGGGTTCGGTGACCGCCCCCAAGGGTTGCCATTTGTATGGGTTCGGTGACTGCCCTCAAGGGTCCCTTAGTGGAATCACGGCATCTTGCATTGTGCGAGGGCGTCAGGAGATTACGGTGGCCCTTGTGGCTTCTTGGGGAGCATTGTGCCTCCACACCGCTCCAAATGGAGATTAGCATCCGCAAGGGTGTGAACTTCGGGATACATCATCGTCTCCGCGTGCCTCGGTTATCTCTTACCCGAGCTCTTTACTTATGCACTTTACTTTGTGATAGCCATATTGTTTCTTATCATATATATTGCTATCACCTAGTAGTCTATCTTGGTTAGCATAAGTTGTTGGTGCACATAGGTGAGCCTAGTTGTTGTAGGTTTTGTGCTTGACAAATTAACTGATAGGTTTATTCCGCATTTGTTCAAGCCTAAACCATAATTATTTTAAAACGCCTATTCACCCCCCCCCCCCTCTAGGCGACATCCACGATCTTTCAATTGGTATCAGAGCCTCGTCTCTCTTTGTTAGGCTTAACCGCCTAAAGAGTAAAGATGTCGAATAGGGGATTAGGATTCTCTCACACTCTTAGTTTCGATGGCACAAATTTTGATGTTTGGGTAATTCGCATGCTTAATCTCTTTAGGGTCATGGACCCAAATTTAGAGCGAATTGTAGATATGGGTTTTTCTCCTCCAAAGGATCCTCAAAGATTATCTTTAGAGGATGAGGAAAACTCTTATCTCAATGCTCAAGCTTCTAATGTGCTTTTCAATGCTTTGAGCAATGTAGTTATATTTCAACTCATGCCGTTCCGGGATGCTCATGAGTTGTGGACAAAGCTTCAAGATAAATATGGCGTGTCCAAGTTTTGTGGGGATGATTGTTCTCCCTCCACATCCGGCCGTATAGTCTTCTCAACTTCTTCTACTTCACCTACATGTGGCTTGCCACAAGGTAATGATATGGTGAGTAGTGTTGGTCATTGCAATGATGATAGTATGTTTATTGTGGATGATCCTTCATCACTACCTTATTGCAATGCTCCTTATTTGGGCTTTAACACTTCGAGCACTCCAAATATTTCACATTCTTGTGTTGATAGTCCTTGCATATCATGTAGAAATTGCTTGACTAAATCCCATGATGATATGTTTACTATGTCTTGTTGCCATGATAAAAATGCATATATGTCCTCGAATTGTTGTGCTAACAATGTAGAGGAAACCCAACACCCCATGGAACAAGATGTGGTCTTGAATGGTGCTTCAACAGATCCTTCATCATCATCTATTGCATTTTTCCTTATGGCCAAGGCTTCAAAGGTATCTCCCACTTTGAATCCCAATATATCTTGTGATGATGGCAAGAGTGATGATGATGTTGATTATGACGAAGAGAATGATAATGTTGCCTCCTTAAAAACTAAGGGGGAAATGATTTTTAAAGCTCTTAACAAAAAAAACTTGCTCGTTCCAACTTCATGGAAATCATGTCTCTTGCCATTGAAGGCAAGAAATACATTGAGGAGTTGGAATCTCATCTAGAGGAGCATGAGGTCACCATTGAGAAAATGGAAGGTCATGAGCGTGATTACCCTAATGAGATTGCGGACCTCTCTCAAGCTCTCGAACTTGAACAAACCACCAAGGAATTTCTTGAGGAGACTTTTTCTCTAGAATTATCTAGAGTGAGGGAATCTCGTGATAGAGCTCTTGAGGTGGCCAATGATTTTGAAACTAAAAATGAGGAGCTTGATGTTGTGCATGCTAAACTCCTTGAGGACTTTGAGCACCTCGAAAATGGCTCAAGGGTCATTAAGAGTGAGCTCATCAAACTCACCGAGTCTCATGCTCAACTTAAAGCTTCGTATTCAAAAGAGCTTGCCAAGTTGTCTTCTCCTCTTGTTGTTAATGATGATTCTTGTGCTACTTACTCTATCTCTTGTGAAGCATCCATATTGAAGGAGAATTTTAAGCTAAGGGCTCAACTTGATTTCTATCTAGAAATTATGGGATGTTGGAAGAAAATCATGTAAAGCTCACAAGCTCTCATGATGATCTTCTAGTATCCCATAATGTGCTAAAGTTAGCTCATGAGGCCATGATTGCTAAGGTAACATCTAGCGAGCCTCATGTGGATACTAGCACTACTTCTAGTCAAAATGCTATGTTGCCATGTGCTAGTCCTAGTAATTCATCTACTCACAATGTTGGTACATCTTGTGATGAATTGCTTTCCTTACCTTGTTGCTCTAATGATGAAGCTTATACTTCCTCTAGTACTTGTGTTGAGACTAACCATGTAGAGGAAATCAAAGAGCTCAAGGCCCAAGTCACTTCTTTGAAGAAAGACTTGGAAAAGAATCATGAAGGGAAATTCACAATCAAAAATATCTTGAATGTGCAAAAATCCCCCAATGACAAAGGTGGACTTGGATTCAACTCCAACAAGAAGAAGAGTCCAAGGCGAACAAAAAGAAGGGCCAAGAACAAGTCAAGAATTCGGCCAAGATTGTTTGCTTCAAGTGCAAAGTAGAAGGGCATCATGTTAGATCTTGCCCATTGAAGAAGAAGCCCATTAGTGACAAGCAACAAGGGAAGCGGCCCCAAGTTCACTCTCATTCTCAACCTCAAGTTGAAGAAAAGCCTCTTCCCAAGAAGACTCAAACTAATGCTTCTCAAGTTGAGAAATCAAGTGAGAAGAAAGTGAAGAGTAGATGTTGCTACCTATGTCGCGAGAAAGGTCACCTCGCTTCTTCATGCACTAGTGGTAACTTATCCAACCCAATTATTATTGATGATGTCTATTCTCTTGGGAACGATAAGGTTGGCAATGTGGTTGCCAAGTTTGTTGGTACTCAAAGTGGTTTGAAGCAAAGAACCATTTGGGTAGCCAAGCCTATTGTGACTAACCTCTTAGGACCCAACTTGGTTGGGGACCAACAAGCTCAAACTTGATCAATAGGTGATGTTGGAGGTCATTGGAGACTTGGCTACATTATGAAGAATTAAGGGGACTTCATCATTCTCATTGTCTCAAGCCAAGTCATTCGGATTATCAAGTTTCTATCTTATATCCAATGTTCCTCCTTGCGGTAACTCGTGCTTAAATTGTTTACATTGAAAGTTACTTTCCCCTTTGCATGTTTGGCTTTGTTCCTTGCATGTGTTTGTATATGTTGTGCTTCCAACTTGATTATCTTGAGCAATCAAGTATGTGTGTGTTGGTTTGCACATCATGTACATGTGTGTCGTTCGTTGAGCCTTTGTGCATCTTGGTCATATCTTAGTTGGCTCTTGTGAGAGATTAATGGAATATCCCATTGTGGGGGAGTGATGTGCTTTGTGCACCTCACAATCCTATAAATGTGTGTACATGAGGAATACCATCTAGTATTGATATTACAAGATTATCTAGTCGCTATGTGGTATGTCTTCTCATGTGAAATTCAAATTCTAAATAGTCCATTAATTATCTCTTGTTGGATCCTTTAATTGCCTCTTGTCTATCTTTAATTGGTATCACATTATGGGGGAGTAATATGCTATGTGTATATTACTAGCCTAGAAAATGTGTACATTTGAGATATTGTCATCTAGAGTTGATATTGTAAATTATCTTGTTCCTAGGTGGCATGTTAGCTCTACAAGTTGCAAGTTGCTTTTTGGTTGGTGTGAAGATGATGTCGGATATCCTTGCTATCTACCACCGGGAATTATTTCCATTTACTTCTTGTCTTTTGACAATTGGTACTCACTTTTGTGGTAGAATTTATTGATCATCTTTACATTGGCTTTTGCTTTTTATTTGCCTTTTCTCTTGCCAAGGATTGTATCAACTCCCTTTGTCTTCCATACCACTTGTGGATCTTGTTTATTTCTTGATCTTGTCTAGTGTTTTCTAGATATAGTGAAAGTGGTGATCCCACCTCATGCATTTTGTATTCAAATGCAATTTCTCTATAATGCACTAGTCTTGGGGGAGCTATCCTATTTTCTATAAAACACTCATCTTCTGATCCTTATCAAGTGTGTGTCAGTGGAAGGCAAGTCGTTTCTTTTGGGTACTTTGTGCTATCATGAAACTTTTTAGAGAGCTTGGTTTGTTTGGAACCATCCTCTCTTTTGGGGGTTTGATATCTTTTATTTAGTGTGTATCATCGGATATCTCATTCCTCGATGTATCTATTATGGATATCCTCCAAGTGATGAGTTATTCATTTGGTATCTTTTCTTCACTTGTTTTTCTTTTTCATTTGGTATCGGTTCTTGAAAGTCTTGAGCATGCATATTAACTTCATGTAGTTTCTTTGGCATGCTTTCTTTCTTTGACCCAATATATAGGGAACTCCACCAAGTCTCAAATTGGATGAGATGTGCATGAAATTCATTTTCATATCTATATGCACATATTTATGTGGAGTTTGTCCTATGTGTTGTTGGTTCTCTAACTCTTTGGTCCCAATGAGTTTGGGTACCATTTTGTTTGTGTTGTTGTTCTAGGAAAAAGTGGAGATGCATTGGATGCTCGGCTCACTCACAAGGAAGGTGGTGTCACCATGTGCTTATTGGAGTCAAGCTAGGATGATTAATGAACTACTATCTACCTTTAATTGGCATCTACTACATCCATCCAATGGTATCTCGGTAACAAGTATCATCATCTACTTCATGCACACATTTCTTGCATCAACCTTTCGTAGGTTGTATCATGGCATGTTATCCATTCTCTCATGTGATACTTGTTTCCTTTCTCAAAGCATCCCAACAATGATGTCTTGTTGCTAGTTGTGATGTCTTTGATGTTCGTGTCGTTGGAATTCATTTATATGCAATAAGACCATATCTAGCCTTGTGCTATGCTCTCAAGCAAATATCTTATTGGTATATGTATGACTTTCGTTTGGATATCTTGTTCCTTCATGTTGTAACTATTTCGGGTGTACATCCTTCTTTGTAGATATATATCATCATGATTTTGTCTACCTAGAACCTTATACACTTGAGAGAAATTACATCTCTAGATGATATCCTTTCTTTCACGCCCACCTTGCCTTTCTTATGTTATTTGTTTGGTGGCCCCGTGAAAGCTTTTGCCTTGAGTGCGTATCGTATCTCGTTGCATCTTGATGCACTCTTGTGTGGTGAAGATTATTTTCCTCATGCTTATCTCTACGAGGCTTTTTCCATCTTAATTGGTATCCCTCGTCTTGATGAGGCTTTCATCTTCTATCTTCGCCACGGGTTGTCACAAGCATAGGTTATTTATATGCTTATTAGTTAGCTTGTGAACCCATTTGCTAGTTGTATGTGGGAATGATAGGCCTTGCACTGTGTTGCCTCATTTTTTCAAGACTTTATTGATGCTTAATGCTCATCCGTACATTAGTCTTCTCAAGTGCATTGCCTTGACTCACACACATCATTTTGGTTGAGCCCATTCTTAAGTTGCCTTTTTCACTTATTGCTCAACCATGTGTTTGTTACATGTACTAGGCTTAGTTTCCTATATGCTCACTTGCACTTGTTGTAAGTTTCTATTGATTTTGGGGGAGCTATGATCCTATTTTGTGCACTTTGTATCCAAATACAAAAATTCTTATCTGTGCACAAATCATGGGGAGCTTCTCTACTTTCTTTAGAACACTCCTTTGCTCTTATCATAATATCCTTTATTCATGTAGCTCGTAGGATTTTTGGCCTAGTTGGTTCAATTCGTATCTTTTGATAGCTTGCTTCAATTGGTATCTTTTGATTGCTTGATTGCTTGTTTCTCTCTTTGTTATGTCCTTGTGGCATATCATTCCTTTAGCAATATTGGGGCCTCAATATAGTTGGTCTTCCTCCAAGTATTACCATTGGATATGTGTATTGCATTTCTCTTGTTGAGAAATACACAATTTATGGAGGAACACAATTTATATTGGCCTTCTATGCTTTTCGCCCATTTTGGCAATCGATGCCAATGGGGAGAAGTTTTAGAGAGTTTTGTGGAGAAGTATTCAGAGTTTTCTCCTTGCTTTGGTTTTGTTCCTAAGCATTTGCATCTCATACACATGCATTATTGGTTGTTGCATTGCTTGGTGATGCATAATTCCTTATATAAACTCTCGTGAAAGTGATTGTCATCAATTACCAAAATGGGGGAGATTGAAAGAACATGTGGTGCCCCCATGTTTGGTTTTGGTAATTGATGATAATCTCTATGGACTAATGGTTTCCTTTAGTTATATTTGAAGGTTTTGTCCATAGGCTTTTCTTGGAGTACATGTGTTGGTTTCAAGGAGAGTTTGTGTCGACCAAGGTGCTATTCAAGGAATTATCCAAAGATTGGTCATTTGAGAGTTGAGCTTATTGCAAGCATGTCTTGAAGGAGAATATTGTGTGATCATTCATGTTTACCTTCAAGACATCATCCAAACGAAGAGAGTTGGAAAGATTCAAGGTTGATCAAGACTAAGTCAAGAGTGAATCAAGTTGATCAACTCGCAAAGAGTAGAAGATGTACCGAGAGGGGTCAAGTGATCCCATGGTATGGTAAGCATTGCCCATTGCACTTTGTGTACTAACCCATGGTCTATGTGAGAGTCTATGTGGGGTTAGGTACGTGTCCATGGGCTTGTGTCAAGAGGAAGATATCACTCAACCCATGGAGAGGATGACATCAAGTGGTGATCGTCATCAAGATTGCCGTGTGCAAGTTCAAGTGGATCATCGCGAAGAAATCAAGTGCTTGAAGCTTGCCGTCCATTGTGGTGGCAATGGACTTGTGAAGATGTGCCGAAGAGTGGCTCACCCATAGTGGACTATGGGGGAGCAATCATCTAGTCTTCATCGAGCCAACGCAAAGGTGGTCCAACTTGAGGGAGTCAAGATCTTCATCATCGAGCTCAAGTGGACCATGTGCAAGGCAAAGGTTTTCCCTTGATAGGTTTTCTGTTTTACCGGTCTCATGGTGGTAGTTTGGAGACCGGGTTATAGGATCGTTTGCCGTACTATCAAGGGGGGCTCTCAAGTTGGTAGATCGATCGTATCGTTAGTTGAGAGCTCAAACGATTGCATCCTTGCATCATCTTTCTTGGTTCTTGTTTGGTTCTCTTTGTGAGTCTTAGATCTTATGGTCATCTTGATGACAAGCTTGAGGTCATCGAAAATGGAGTTCGCATGCATCTTCTATGATGTTTTCGGTGTTGTAGGTTTTACCGGTCTTGTCCGAGGAAGGGTCCTCACCTTTTTCTTATTGGCCTTTTCCAATTTGCTTCTTCTTTATATTTCTTTCATGATTGTGTTAGCCCTTGTCGCTAACTTTCCAACAAACTTGGTTTCATCGAATTCGGAGTCCGTTTGCAAAAGTTGTGGCAGTTTTGGTGTTTTGAAAAGGATGCAGCGGTACTACCGCGAATTGGAGCGGATGTAATTTTCTACTACCGCTCCAGAGCAGTACTACTGTGCCTCCTACAACGGTAGTACCGCTCCGGACCAAAAACTCACCCCAAGTCTTGCGGTGGTAGGCCCGGATGTATTTTTTTTAGTACCGCTCGCAAGCAGTAGTACCGCTACCATTTGCGGTAGTTCCGTGAGGTCGAGCGGTAGTACCGTGAGGACGAGCGGTTGTACTGTGAGGACGAGCGGTAGTACCGCTCCGGCGGTTCTTCTGGCCTTTTGCCTCCTCGCTGTTGTTTTTCAAAGGGGTACTTCCACCCTAGCGGTAGTACCGCTCCTTGGAGCGGTAGTACCGCTCTGTGCGGGCTGTGAGCATAACGGTTGGATTTTTTCCCACCTATAAAAGGGGGTCTTCTTCCCCAATGAACCCAATCCTTTTAGCTCGTGTTCTTCCCCCTGTGTTGACCTTCTTCGAGCTTGCTAACTCTCAATCCCTCCAATGATTCTTGCTAGTTCTTGAGGGAAAAGAGAGCGGAGATCTAGATCCACGTTTCCACCAATCACTTTCTCCTCTAAGTGAGGGGAACCACTTGGATCTAGATCTTGGAGTTCTTCGTGTTCTTCTTTCGTTCTTCCTCTCATTTTCTTCCCTAGCATTAGTTGCTTTGGTGGGATTGGGGGAGAAGGACTTGGGCACTCTGTGTGCCCTTGCCATTGCATTTGGTGCATCGGTTTGAGTTCTCCACGGTGATACGTGGAAGTGAAGTTTGAGAGGCTTATTACTCTTGGGTGTTTGGGCACCCTAGAGCTTGTTCCTCTTGGGTGCCTTGGCTCCCTAGACGGTTGGTGGTGTTCGGAGCTCAATCATTGTGGTGTAAAGCTCCGGGCAAGCGTCGGGGTCTCCAATTAGGTTGTGGAGATCGTCCCGAGCAATTTGACGGGTACCGGTGACCTTCCCCAAAGGTTGCCAAAGTGTACGGGTTCAGTGACCACCCCCAAGGGTTGCCATTTGTACGGGTTCGGTGACCGCCCTCAAGGGTCCCTTAGTGGAATCACGGCATCTTGCATTGTGCGAGGGCGTCAGGAGATTACGGTGGCCCTAGTGGCTTCTTAGGGAGCATTGTGCCTCCACACCGCTCCAAATGGAGATTAGCATCTGCAAGGGTGTGAACTTCGGGATACATCATCGTCTCCGCGTGCCTCGGTTATCTCTTACCCGAGCTCTTTACTTATGCACTTTACTTTGTGATAGCCATATTGTTTCTTATCATATATCTTGCTATCACCTAGTAGTCTATCTTGCTTAGCATAAGTTGTTGGTGCACATAGGTGAGCCTAGTTGTTGTAGGTTTTCTGCTTGACAAATTAACCGCTAGGTTTATTCCGCATTTGTTCAAGCCTAAACCGTAATTATTTTAAAACGCCTATTCACCCCCCCCTCTAGGCGACATCCACGATCTTTCAATTGGTATCAGAGCCTCGTCTCTCTTTGTTAGGCTTAACCGCCTAACGAGTAAAGATGTCGAATAGGGGATTAGGATTCTCTCACACTCTTAGTTTTGATGGCACAAATTTTGATGTTTGGGTAATTCGCATGCTTAATCTCTTTAGGGTCATGGACCCAAATTTAGAGCGAATTGTAGATATGGGTTTTTCTCCTCCAAAGGATCCTCAAAGATTATCTTTAGAGGATGAGAAAAACTCTTATCTCAATGCTCAAGCTTCTAATGTGCTTTTCAATGCTTTGAGCAATGTAGTTATATTTCAACTCATGCCGTTTCGGGATGCTCATGAGTTGTGGACAAAGCTTCAAGATAAATATGCCGTGTCCAAGTTTTGTGGGGATGATTGTTCTCCCTCCACATCCGGCCGTATAGTCTTCTCAACTTCTTCTACTTCACCTACATGTGGCTTGCCACAAGGTAATGATATGGTGAGTAGTGTTGGTCATTGCAATGATGATAGTATGTTTATTGTGGATGATCCTTCATCACTACCTTATTGCAATGCTCCTTATTTGGGCTTTAACACTTCGAGCACTCCAAATGTTTCACATTCTTGTGTTGATAGTCCTTGCATATCATGTAGAAATTGCTTGACTAAATCCCATGATGATATGTTTACTATGTCTTGTTGCCATGATAAAAATGCATATATGTCCTCGAATTGTTGTGCTAACACTGTAGAGGAAACCCAAAACCCCATGGAACAAGATGTGGTCTTGAATGGTGCTTCAACGGATCCTTCTGAAGGAAATATGCCCTAGAGGCAATAATAAAGTTATTATTTATTTCCTTATATCATGATAAATGTTTATTATTCATGCTAGAATTGTATTAACCGGAAACATAATACATGTGTGAATACATAGACAAACAGAGTGTCACTAGTATGCCTCTACTTGACTAGCTCGTTAATCAAAGATGGTTATGTTTCCTAACCATAGACAAAAGAGTTGTTATTTGAGTAACGAGGTCACATCATTAGTTGAATGATCTGATTGACATGACCCATTCCATTAGCTTAGCACCTGATCGTTTAGTATGTTGCTATTGCTTTCTTCATGACTTATACATGTTCCTATAACTATGAGATTATGCAACTCCCGTTTGCCGGAGGAACACCTTGGGTGCTACCAAATGTCACAACGTAACTGGGTGATTATAAAGGAGCATTACAGGTGTCTCCAAAAGTAGATGTTGGGTTGGCGTATTTCGAGATTAGGATTTGTCACTCCGATTGTCGGAGAGGTATCTCTGGGCCCTCTCGGTAATGCACATCACTTAAGCCTTGCAAGCATTGGAACTAAATGAGTTAGTTGCGGGATGATGTATTACAGAACGAGTAAAGAGACTTGCCGGTAACGAGATTGAACTAGGTATTGGATACCGACGATCAAATCTCGGGCAAGTAACATACCGATGACAAAGGGAACAACGTATGTTGTTATGCGGTCTGACCGATAAAGATCTTCGTAGAATTGTAGGAGCCAATATGGGCATCCAGGTCCCGCTATTGGTTATTGACCGGAGACGTGTCTCGGTCATGTCTACATTGTTCTCGAACCCGTAGGGTCCGCACGCTTAAGGTTACGATGACAGTTATATTATGAGTTTACATGGTTTGATGTACCGAAGGAGTTCGGAGTCCCGGATGAGATTGGGGACATGACGAGGAGTCTCGAAATGGTCGAGACGTAAAGATTCATATATTGGATGATATGGTTAGGCCAAGGGGTCAAGCCCATGAGGCTTTAGATCGGTGCAAAAAGGAGTTTTGCGGAGGCCAGGGGGCCAAACGCCGGAGACCCTGGCGTCTGGCCCTGGGCCAGACGCCGAGGCCCATGGCGTCTGGGCCAGACGCCAAGGATTGTGGCGTTTGGTCCTGGAGTCCGAGTGGGACTCTTGCCTTTCGGGAAAAACTGACTTTGAGGAGGCTTTTGCTCCAAGTTTCGACCCCGGGGCTCAACATATAAATAGAGGGGCAGGGCTAGCACCAAAGATACAACAATTGATCCCTTGGATCTCTTAGCCGTGTGCGGTGCCCCCCTCCACCATAGTCCACCTCGATAATATCGTACCGGTGCTTAGGCGAAGCCCTGCGACGGTAGAACATCAAGATCGTCACCACGCCGTCGTGCTGACGGAACTCTCCCTCGACACTCGGCTGGATCGGAGTTCGAAGGACGTCATCGAGCTGAACGTGTGCTAGAACTTGGAGGTGCCGTAGTTTCGGTGCTTGATCGGTCGGGCCGTGAAGACGTACGACTACATCAACCGCGTTGTGCTAACGCTTCCGCTTACGGTCTACAAGGGTATGTAGACAACACTCTCCCCTCTCGTTGCTATACATCACCATGATCTTGCGTGTGTGTAGGAAATTTTGAAATTACTACGAAACCCAACAGTGGCATCCGAGCCTAGGTTACTTATGTTGATGTTGTATGCACGAGTAGAACACAAGTGAGTTGTGGACGATACAAGTCATACTGCCTACCAGCATGTCATTCTTTGGTTCGGCGGTATTGTTGGACGAGACGACCCGGACCAACCTTACGCGTACGCTTACGCGAGACCGGTTCCCTCGACGTGCTTTGCACATAGATGGCTTGCGGGCGCCTGTCTCTCCAACTTTAGTTGAACCGAGTATGGCTACGCCCGGTCCTTGAGAAGGTTAAAACGGAGTCTATTTGACAAACTATCGTTGTGGTTTTGATGCGTAGGTGAGATTGGTTCTTACTTAAGCCCGTAGCAGCCACGTAAAACATGCAACAACAAAGTAGAGGACGTCTAACTTGTTTTTACAGGGCATGTTGTGATGTGATATGGTCAAGGCATGATGCTGAATTTTATTGTATGAGATGATCATGTTTTGTAACCGAGTTATCGGCAACTGGCAGGAGCCATATGGTTGTCACTTTATTGTATGCAATGCAATCGCGATGTAATGCTTTACTTTATTACTAAACGGTAGTGATAGTCGTGGAAGCATAAGATTGGCGAGACGACAACGATGCTACGATGGAGATCAAGGTGTCGCGCCGGTGACGATGGTGATCATGACGGTGCTTCGGAGATGGAGATCACAAGCACAAGATGATGATGACCATATCATATCACTTATATTGATTGCATGTGATGTTTATCTTTTTATGCATCTTATCTTGCTTTGATTGACGGTAGCATTATAAGATGATCTCTCACTAAATTATCAAGAAGTGTTCTCCCTGAGTATGCACCGTTGCCAAAGTTCATCGTGCCCAGACACCACGTGATGATCAGGTGTGATAAGCTCTACGTCCATCTACAACGGGTGCAAGCCAGTTTTGCACACGCAGAATACTCAGGTTAAACTTGACGAGCCTAGCATATACAGATATGGCCTCGGAACACGGAGACCGAAAGGTCGAGCGTGAATCATATAGTAGATATGATCAACATAACGATGTTCACCATTGAAAACTACTCCATCTCACGTGATGATCGGTCATGGTTTAGTTGATTTGGATCACGTAATCACTTAGAGGATTAGAGGGATGTCTATCTAAGTGGGAGTTCTTAAATAATATGATTAATTGAACTTAAATTTATCATGAACTTAGTCCTGGTAGTATTTTGCAAATTATGTTGTAGATCAATAGCTCGCGTTGTTGCTTCCCTGTGTTTATTTTGATATGTTCCTAGAGAAAATTGTGTTGAAAGATGTTAGTAGCAATGATGCGGATTGGATCCGTGATCTGAGGTTTATCCTCATTGCTGCACAGAAGAATTATGTCCTTAATGCACCGCTAGGTGACGGACCTATTGCAGGAGCAGATGCAGATGTTATGAACGTTTAGCTAGCTCAATATGATGACTACTTGATAGTTTAGTGCACCATGCTTAATGGCTTAGAATCGGGACTTCAACGACGTTTTGAACGTCATGGAGCATATGAGATGTTCCAGGAGTTGAAGTTAATATTTCAAGCAAATACCCGAGTTGAGAGATATGAAGTCTCCAACAAGTTCTATAGCTAAAAGATGGAGGAGAATCGCTCAACTAGTGAGCATGTGCCCAGATTGTCTGAGTACAACAATCGCTTGAATCAAGTGGGAGTTAATCTTCCAGATAAGATAGTGATTGACAGAATTCTCTAGGCACCATCACCAAGTTAGTAGAACTTCGTGATGAACTATGATATGCAAGGGATAACGGAAACGATTCCCAAGCTCTTCGTAATGCGGAAATTGACGAAGGTAGAAATCGAGAAAAAACATCAAGTGTTGATAGTAGACAAGACCACTGGTTTCAAAGGGTAGAGGGAAGAAGGGGAACTTCAAGAAGAACAACAAGCAAGTTGCTGCTCAAGTGAAGAAGCCCAAGTCTGGTCCTAAGCCTGAGACTAAGTGCTTCTACTGCAAAGGGACTGGTCACTGGAAGCGGAACTACCCCAAGTGATTGGTGGATAAGAAGGATGGCAAAGTGAACATAAGTATATTTGATATACATGTTATTGATGTGTACTTTACTAGTGTTTATAGCAAACCCTCAGTATTTGATACTAGTTCAGTTGCTAAGATTAGTAACTCGAAACGGGAGTTGCAGAATAAACAGAGACTAGTTAAGGGTGAAGTGACGATGTGTGTTGGAAGTGGTTCCAAGATTGATATGATCATCATCGCACACTCCCTATAATTTCGAGATTAGTGTTGAACCTAAATAAGTGTTATTTGGTGTTTGCGTTGAGCATGAATATGATTTGATCATGTTTATTGTAATACGGTTATTCATTTAAGTAAGAGAATAAATTGTTGTTCTGTTTATATGAATAAAACCTTATATGGTTACACACCCAATGAAAATAGTTTGTTGGATCTCGATCATAGTGATACACATAATCATAATATTGAAACCAAAAGATGCAAAGTTAATAATGATAGTGCAACTTATTTGTAGCACTGCCGTTTAGGTCATTTTGGTGTAAAGCGCATGAAGAAACTCCATGCTGATGGGCTTTTGGAATCACTTGATTATGAATCAGTTGATGCTTGCGAACCATGCCTCATGGGCAAGATGACTAAGACTCTGTTCTTCGGAACAATGGAGCGAGCAACAGATTTGTTGGAAATCATACATACTGATGTATGTGGTCCGATGAATATTGAGGCTGGCGACAAATATCATTATTTTTTTGATCTTCACAAATGATTTGAGTAGATATGAGTATATCTACTTGATGAAACATAAGTCTGAAACATTTGAAAAGTTCAAAGAATTTCAGAGTGAAGTGAAAAATCATCGTAACAAGAAAATAAAGTTTCTACGATCTGATCGTAGAGAAGAGTATTTGAGTTACGAGTTTGGCCTTCAGTTAAAAACAATGTGAAATAGTTTCACTACTCATGCCACCTGGAACACCACAATGTAATGGTGTGTCCGAACGTCATAACCGTACTTTATTAGATATATAGTGCAATCTATGATGTCTCTTACGGATCTACCACTATCGTTTTGGGGTTATGCATTAAAGACAGCTACATTCACATTAAATAGGGCACCATCTAAATCCGTTGAGGCGACACCATATGAACTATGGTTTGGCAAGAAACCTAAGCTGTCGTTTCTTAAAGTTTGGGGTTGCAATGCTTATATGAAAAAATTTCATCCTGATAAGCTCAAACTCAAATCGGAGAAGTGCGTCTTCATAGGATATCCAGAGGAAACTATTGGATACACCTTCTACCACAGATCCGAAGGCAAGAATTTTTTTGCTAAATTCGGAAACTTTCTGGAGAAGGGGTTTCTCTTGAAAGAAGTGAGTGGGAGGAAAGTAGAACTTGACGAGGTAACTGTACCTGCTCCCTTATTGGAAAGTAGTACATCACAGAAAACTGTTTTTGTGACACCTACACCAGTTAGTGAGGAAGCTAATGATGATGATCATGAAACTTCAGAACAAGATACTACTGAACCTCGTAGATCAACCAGAGTAAGATCCGCGCCAGAGTGGTACGGTAATCCTGTTCTGAAAGTCATGCTACTAGATCATGATGAAACCTACGAACTATGAAGAAGCGATGATGAGCCCAGATTCCGCAAAGTGGCTTGAAGCCATGAAATCTGAGATGGGATCCATGTATGAGAACAAAGTATGGACTTTGGTTGACTTGCCCGATGATCGGCAAGCAATTGAGAATAAATGGATCTTTAAGAAGAAGACTGACGCTGATGGTAATGTTACTGTCTACAAAGCTCGACTTGTCGCAAAAGGTTTTCGGCAAGTTCAAGGGATTGACTACGATGAGACCTTCTCACCCGTAGCGATGCTTAAGTTCGTCCGAATCATGTTAGCAATTGCCGCATTTTATGATTATGAAATTTGGCAGATGGATGTCAAAACTGCATTCCTGAATGGATTTCTGGAAGAAGAGTTGTATATGATGCAACCGGAAGGTTTTGTCGATCCAAAGGGAGCTAACAAAGTGTGCAAGCTCCAGCGATCCATTTATGGACTGGTGCAAGCCTCTCGGAGTTGGAATAAACGTTTTGATAGTGTGATCAAAGCATTTGGTTTTATACAGACTTTCGGAGAAGCCTGTATTTACAAGAAAGTGAGTGGGAGCTCTACAACATTTCTGATAAGTATATGTGAATGACATATTGTTGATCGGAAATAATGTAGAATTATTCTGTAAAGCATAAAAGGAGTGTTTGAAAGGAGTTTTTCAAAGAAAGACTTCGGTGAAGCTGCTTACATATTGAGTTTCAAGATCTATAGAGATAGATCAAGACGCTTGATAAGTTTTTTCAATGAGTACATACCTTGACAAGATTTTGAAGTAGTTCAAAATGGAACAGTCAAAGAAAGAGTTCTTGCCTGTGTTACAAGGTGTGAAGTTGAGTAAGACTCAAAGCCCGACCATGGCAAAAAATAGAAAGAGAATGAAAGTCATTTCCTATGCCTCAATCATAGGTTCTATAAAGTATGCCATGCTGTGTACCAGATCTATTGTATACCCTGCACTGAGTTTGGCAAGGGAGTACAATAGTGATCTAGGAGTAGATCACTGGACAGCGGTCAAAATTGTCCTTAGTGGAATAAGGATATGTTTCTCTATTATGGAAGTGAAAAAAGGTTCGTCGTAAAGGGTTACGCTGATGCAAGTTTGACACTAATCTAGATGACTCTAAGTCTCGATCTAGATACATATTGAAAGTGGGAGCAATTAGCTAGAGTAGCTCCATGCAGAGCATTGTTGACATAGAAATTTGCAAAATACATGAGGATCTGAATGTGGCAGACCCGTTGACTAAGATTCTCTCACAAGCAAAACATGATCACACCTTAGTACTCCTTGGGTGTTAATCACATAGCGATGTGAACTAGATTACTGAATCTAGTAAACCCTTTGGGTGTTGGTCACATAGCGATGTGAACTATGGGTGTTAATCACATGGTGATGTGAACTATTGCTGTTAAATCACATGGCGATGTGAACTAGATTATTGACTCTAGTGCAAGTGGGAGACTGAAGGAAATATGCCCTAGAGGCAATAATAAAGTTATTATTTATTTCCTTATATCATGATAAATGTTTATTATTCATGCTAGAATTGTATTAAGCGGAAACATAATACATGTGTGAATACATAGACAAACAGAGTGTCACTAGTATGCCTCTACTTGACTAGCTCGTTAATCAAAGATGGTTATGTTTCCTAACCATAGACAAAAGAGTTGTTATTTGAGTAACGAGGTCACATCATTAGTTGAATGATCTGATTGACATGACCCATTCCATTAGCTTAGCACCTGATCGTTTAGTATGTTGCTATTGCTTTCTTCATGACTTATACATGTTCCTATAACTATGAGATTATGCAACTCCCGTTTGCCGGAGGAACACCTTGGGTGCTACCAAACGTCACAACGTAACTGGGTGATTATAAAGGAGCATTACAGGTGTCTCCAAAAGTAGATGTTGGGTTGGCGTATTTCGAGATTAGGATTTGTCACTCCGATTGTCGGAGAGGTATCTCTGGGCCCTCTCGGTAATGCACATCACTTAAGCCTTGCAAGCATTGGAACTAAATGAGTTAGTTGCGGGATGATGTATTACAGAACGAGTAAAGAGACTTGCCGGTAACGAGATTGAACTAGGTATTGGATACCGACGATCAAATCTCGGGCAAGTAACATACCGATGACAAAGGGAACAACGTATGTTGTTATGCGGTCTGACCGATAAAGATCTTCGTAGAATTGTAGGAGCCAATATGGGCATCCAGGTCCCGCTATTGGTTATTGACCGGAGACGTGTCTCGGTCATGTCTACATTGTTCTCGAACCCGTAGGGTCCGCACACTTAAGGTTACGATGATAGTTATATTATGAGTTTACATGTTTTGATGTACCGAAGGAGTTCGGAGTCCCGGATGAGATTGGGGACATGACGAGGAGTCTCGAAATGGTCGAGACGTAAAGATTCATATATTGGATGATATGGTTAGGCCAAGGGGTCAAGCCCATGAGGCTTTAGATCGGTGCAAAAAGGAGTTTTGCGGAGGCCAGGGGGCCAAACGCCGGAGACCCTGGCGTCTGGCCCTGGGCCAGACGCCGAGGCCCATGGCGTCTGGGCCAAACGCCAAGGATTGTGGCGTTTGGTCCTGGAGTCCGAGTGGGACTCTTGCCTTTCGGGAAAAACCAACTTTGAGGAGGCTTTTGCTCCAAGTTTCGACCCCGGGGCTCAACATATAAATAGAGGGGCAGGGCTAGCACCAAAGATACAACTATTGATCCCTTGGATCTCTTAGCCGTGTGCGGTGCCCCCCTCCACCATAGTCCACCTCGATAATATCGTACCGGTGCTTAGGCGAAGCCCTGCGACGGTAGAACATCAAGATCGTCACCACGCCGTCGTGCTGACGGAACTCTCCCTCGACACTCGGCTGGATCGGAGTTCGAGGGACGTCATCGAGCTGAACGTGTGCTAGAACTCGGAGGTGCCGTAGTTTCAGTGCTTGATCGGTCGGGCCGTGAAGACGTACGACTACATCAACCGCGTTGTGCTAACGCTTCCGCTTATGGTCTACAAGGGTATGTAGACAACACTCTCCCCTCTCGTTGCTATACATCACCATGATCTTGCGTGTGCGTAGGAAATTTTGAAATTACTACGAAACCCAACACCTTCATCATCATCTATTGCATTTTTCCTTATGGCCAAGGCTTCAAAGGTATCTCCCACTTTGAATCCCAATATATCTTGTGATGATGGCAAGAGTGATGATGATGTTGATTATGATGAAGAGAATGATAATGTTGCCTCCTTAAAAACTAAGGGGGAAATGATTTTTAAAGCTCTTCACAAAAATAAACTTGCTCGTTCCAACTTCATGGAAATCATGTCTCTTGCCATTGAAGGCAAGAAATACATTGAGGAGTTGGAATCTCATCTAGAGGAGCATGAGGTCACCATTGAGAAAATGGAAGGTCATGAGCGTGATTACGCTAATGAGATTGCGGACCTCTCTCAAGCTCTTGAACTTGAACAAACCACCAAGGAATCTCTTGAGGAGACTTTTGCTCTAGAATTATCTAGAGTGAGGGAATCTCGTGATAGAGCTCTTGAGGTGGCCAATGATTTTGAAACTAAAAATGAGGAGCTTGAAGTTGTGCATGCTAAACTCCTTGAGGACTTTGAGCACCTCGAAAATGGCTCAAGGGTCATTAAGAGTGAGCTCATCAAACTCACCGAGTCTCATGCTCAACTTAAAGCTTCGTATTCAAAAGAGCTTGCCAAGTTGTCTTCTCCTCTTGTTGTTAATGATGATGCTTGTGCTACTTACTCTATCTCTTGTGAAGCATCCATATTGAAGGAGAATGTTGAGATAAGGGCTCAACTTGATTTGCTATCTAGAAATTATGGGATGTTGGAAGAAAATCATGTAAAGCTCACAAGCTCTCATGATGATCTTCTAGTATCCCATAATGTGCTAAAGTTAGCTCATGAGGCCATGATTGCTAAGGGAACATCTAGCGAGCCTCATGTGGATACTAGCACTACTTCTAGTCAAAATGCTATGTTGCCATGTGCTAGTCCTAGTAATTCATCTACTCACAATGTTGGTACATCTTATGATGAATTGCTTTCCTTACCTTGTTGCTCTAACGATGAAGCTTATACTTCCTCTAGTACTTGTGTTGAGACTAACCATGTAGAGGAAATCAAAGAGCTCAAGGCCCAAGTCACCTCTTTGAAGAAAGACTTGGAAAAGAGTCATGTAGGGAAATTCACACTCAACAATATCTTGAGTGTGCAAAAATCCCCCAATGACAAAGGTGGACTTGGATTCAACTCCAACAAGAAGAAGAGTCCAAGGCGAACAAAAAGAAGGGCCAAGAACAAGTCAAGAATTCGGCCAAGATTGTTTGCTTCAAGTGCAAAGTAGAAGGGCATCATGTTAGATCTTGCCCATTGAAGAAGAAGCCCATTAGTGACAAGCAACAAGGGAAGCGGCCCCAAGTTCACTCTCATTCTCAACCTCAAGTTGAAGAAAAGCCTCTTCCCAAGAAGACTCAAACTAATGCTTCTCAAGTTGAGAAATCAAGTGAGAAGAAAGTGAAGAGTAGACGTTGCTACCTATGTCGCGAGAAAGGTCACCTCGCTTCTTCATGCACTAGTGGTAACTTATCCAACCCAATTATTATTGATGATGTCTATTCTCTTGGGAAGGATAAGGTTGGCAATGTGGTTGCCAAGTTTGTTGGTACTCAAAGTGGTTTGAAGCAAAGAACCATTTGGGTAGCCAAGCCTATTGTGACTAACCTCTTAGGACCCAACTTGGTTGGGGACCAACAAGCTCAAACTTGATCAGTAGGTGATGTTGGAGGTCATTGGAGACTTGGCTACATTATGAAGAATTAAGGGGACTTCATCATTCTCATTGTCTCAAGCCAAGTCATTCGGATTATCAAGTTTCTATCTTATATCCAATGTTCCTCCTTGTGGTAACTCGTGCTTAAATTGTTTACATTGAAAGTTACTTTCCCCTTTGCATGTTTGGCTTTGTTCCTTGCATGTGTTTGTATATGTTGTGCTTCCAACTTGATTATCTTGAGCAATCAAGTATGTGTGTGTTGGTTTGCACATCATGTACATGTGTGTTGTTTGTTGAGCCTTTGTGCATCTTGGTCATATCTTAGTTGGCTCTTGTGAGAGATTAATGGAATATCCCATTGTGGGGGAGTGATGTGCTTTGTGCACCTCACAATCCTATAAATGTGTGTACATGAGGAATACCATCTAGTATTGATATTACAAGATTATCTAGTCGCTATGTGGTATGTCTTCTCATGTGAAATTCAAATTCTAAATAGTCCATTAATTATCTCTTGTTGGATCCTTTAATTGCCTCTTGTCTATCTTTAATTGGTATCACATTGTGGGGGAGTAATATGCTATGTGTATATTACTAGCCTAGAAAATGTGTACATTTGAGATATTGTCATCTAGAGTTGATATTGTAAATTATCTTGTTCCTAGGTGGCATGTTAGCTCTACAAGTTGCAATTTGCTTTTTGGTTGGTGTGAAGATGATGTCGGATATCCTTGCTATCTACCACCGGGAATTATTTCCATTTACTTCTTGTCTTTTGACAATTGGTACTCACTTTTGTGGTAGAATTTATTGATCATCTTTACATTGGCTTTTGCTTTTTATTTGCCTTTTCTCTTGCCAAGGATTGTATCAACTCCCTTTGTCTTCCATACCACTTGTGGATCTTGTTTATTTCTTGATCTTGTCTAGTGTTTTCTAGATATAGTGAAAGTGGTGATCCCACCTCATGCATTTTGTATTCAAATGCAATTTCTTTATAATGCACTAGTCTTGGGGGAGCTATCCTATTTTCTATAAAACACTCATCTTCTGATCCTTATCAAGTGTGTGTCGGTGGAAGGCAAGTCGTTTCTTTTGGGTACTTTGTGCTATCATGAAACTTTTTAGAGAGCTTGGTTTGTTTGGAACCATCCTCTCTTTTGGGGGTTTGATATCTTTTATTTAGTGTGTATCATCAGATATCTCATTCCTCGATGTATCTATTATGGATATCCTCCAAGTGATGAGTTATTCATTTGGTATCTTTTCTTCACTTGTTTTTCTTTTTCATTTGGTATCGGTTCTTGAAAGTCTTGAGCATGCATATTAACTTCATGTAGTTTCTTTGGCATGCTTTCTTTCTTTGACCCAATATATAGGGAACTCCACCAAGTCTCAAATTGGATGAGATGTGCATGAAATTCATTTTCATATCTATATGCACATATTTATGTGGAGTTTGTCCTATGTGTTGTTGGTTCTCTAACTCTTTGGTCCCAATGAGTTTGGGTACCATTTTGTTTGTGTTGTTGTTCTAGGAACAAGTGGAGATGCATTGGATGCTGGGCTCACTCACAAGGAAGGTGGTGTCACCATGTGCTTATTGGAGTCAAGCTAGGATGATTAATGAACTACTATCTACCTTTAATTGGCATCTACTACATCCATCCAATGGTATCTCGGTAACAAGTATCATCATCTACTTCATGCACACATTTCTTGCATCAACCTTTCGTAGGTTGTATCATGGCATGTTATCCATTCTCTCGTGTGATACTTGTTTCCTTTCTCAAAGCATCCCAACAATGATGTCTTCTTGCTAGTTGTGATGTCTTTGATGTTCGTGTCGTTGGAATTCATTTATATGCAATAAGACCATATCTAGCCTTGTGCTATGCTCTCAAGCAAATATCTTATTGGTATATGTATGACTTTCTTTTGGATATCTTGTTCCTTCATGTTGTAACTATTTCGGGTGTACATCCTTCTTTGTAGATATATATCATCATGATTTTGTCTACCTAGAACCTTATACACTTGAGAGAAATTACATCTCTAGATGATATCCTTTCTTTCACGCAAACCTTGCCTTTCTTATGTTATTTGTTTGGTGGCTCCGTGAAAGCTTTTGCCTTGAGTGCGTATCGTATCTCGTTGCATCTTGATGCACTCTTGTGTGGTGAAGGTTATTTTCCTCATGCTTATCTCTACGAGGTTTTTTCCATCTTAATTGGTATCCCTCGTCTTGATGAGGCTTTTATCTTCTATCTTCGCCACGGGTTGTCACAAGCATAGGTTCTTTATATGCTTAAAAGCTGGCTTGTGAACCCATTTGCTAGTTGTATGTGGGAATGATAGGCCTTGCACTGTGTTGCCTCATTTTTTCAAGACTTTATTGATGCTTAATGCTCATCTGTACATTAGTCTTCTCAAGTGCATTGCCTTGACTCACACACATCATTTTGGTTGAGCCCATTCTTAAGTTGCCTTTTTCACTTATTGCTCAACCATGTGTTTGTTACATGTACTAGGCTTAGTTTCCTATATGCTCACTTGCACTTGTTATAAGTTTCTATTGATTTTGGGGGAGCTATGATCCTATTTTGCGCACTTTGTATCCAAATACAAAAATTCTTATCTGTGCACAAATCATGGGGAGCTTCTCTAGTTTCTTTAGAACACTCCTTTGCTCTTATCATAATATCCTTTATTCATGTAACGCGTAGGATCTTTGGCCTAGTTGGTTCAATTCGTATCTTTTGATAGCTTGCTTCAATTGGTATCTTTTGATTGCTTGATTGCTTGTTTCTCTCTTTGTTATGTCCTTGTGGCATATCATTCCTTTAGCAATCTTGGTGCCTCAATATAGTTGGTCTTCCTCCAAGTATTACCATTGGATATGTGTATTGCATTCCAATCTCTTGTTGAGAAATACACAATTTACGGAGGAACACAATTTATATTGGCCTTCTATGCTTTTCGCCCATTTTGGCAATCGATGCCAATGGGGGAGAAGTTTCAGAGAGTTTTGTGGAGAAGTCTTCAGAGTTTTCTCCTTGCTTTGGTTTTGTTCCTAAGCATTTGCATCTCATACACATGCATTATTGGTTGTTGCATTGCTTGGTGATGCATAATTCCTTATATAAACTCTCGTGAAAGTGATTGTCATCAATTACCAAAATGGGGGAGATTGAAAGAACATGCGGTGCCCCCATGTTTGGTTTTGGTAATTGATGACAATCTCTATGGACTAATGGTTTCCTTGAGTTATATTTGAAGGTTTTGCCCATAGGATTTTCTTGGAGTACATGTGTTGGTTTCAAGGAGAGTTTGTGTCGACCAAGGTGATATTCAAGGAATTATCCAAAGATTGGTCATTTGAGAGTTGAGCTTATTGCAAGCATGTCTTGAAGGAGAAGATTGTGTGATCATTCATGTTTACCTTCAAGATATCATCCAAACAAAGAGAGTTGGAAAGATTCAAGGTTGATCAAGACTAAGTCAAGAGTGAATCAAGTTGATCAACTCACAAAGAGTAGAAGATGTACCGAGAGGTATCAAGTGATCCCATGGTATGGTAAGCATTGCCCATTGCACTTTGAGTACTAACCCATGGTCTATGTGAGAGTCTATGTGGGGTTAGGTACGTGTCCATGGGCTTGTGTCAAGAGGAAGATATCACTCAACCCATGGAGAGGATGACATCAAGTGGTGATCGTCATCAAGATTGCCGTGTGCAAGTTCAAGTGGATCATCGCGAAGAGATCAAGTGCTTGAAGCTTGCCGTCCATTGTGGTGACAATGGACTTGTGAAGATGTGCCGAAGAGTGGCTCACCCATAGTGGACTATGGGGGAGCAATCATCTAGTCTTCATCGAGCCAACGCAATCAAGAAAGGTGGTCCAACTTGAGGGAGTCAAGATCGTCATCATCTAGCTCAAGTGGACCATGTGCAAGGCAAAGGTTTTCCCTTGATAGGTTTTCTATTTTACCGGTCTCATCGTGGTAGTTTGGAGACCGGGTTATAGGATCGTTTGCCGTACTATCAATGGGGGCTCTCAAGTTGGTAGATCGATCATATCGTTAGTAGAGAGCTCAAACCATTGCATCCTTGCATCATCTTTCTTGGTTCTTTTTTGGTTCTCTTTGTGAGTCTTAGAGCTTATGGTCATCTTGATGACAAGCTTGAGTTCATCAAAAACGGAGTTCGCATGCATCTTCTATGATGTTTTCGGTGTTGTAGGTTTTACCGGTCTTATCCGAGGAAGGGTCCTCACCTTTTTCTTATGGTCCTTTTCCAATTTGCTTCTTATTTATATTTCTTTCAAGATTGTGTTAGCCCTTGTCGCTAGCTTTCCAACAAACTTGGTTTCATCGAATTCGGAGTCCGTTTGCAAAAGTTGTGGCAGTTTTGGTGTTCTGAAAAGGATGCAGCGGTACTACCGCGAATTGGAGCGGATGTAATTTTTTACTACCGCTCCAGAGCAGTACTGCCGCGGCTCCTACAGCGGTAGTACCGCTCCGGACCAAAAACTCATCCCAAGTCTTGCAGTGGTAGGCCCGGATGTATTTTTTTTAGTACCGCTCGCAAGCAGTAGTATCGCTACCATTTGCGGTAGTACCATGAGGTCGAGCGGTAGTACCGTGGGGACGAGCGGTAGTACCGTTCTGGCGGTTCTTCTGGCCTTTTGCCTCCTAGATGTTGTTTTTCAAAGGGGAACTTCCACCCTAGCGGTAGTACCGCTCCTTGGAGCGGTAGTACCGCTTTGTGCGGGCTGTGAGCATAACGTTGGATTTTTCCCCACCTATAAATGGGGGTCTTCTTCCCCAATGAACCCAATCCTTTTAGCTCGTGTTCTTCCCCCTGTGTTGACCTTTTTCGAGCTTGCTAACTCTCAATCCCTCCAATGATTCTTGCTAGTTCTTGAGGGAAAAGAGAGAGGAGATCTAGATCCACGTTTCCACCAATCACTTTCTCCTCTAAGTGAGGGGAACCCCTTGGATCTAGATCTTGGAGTTTTTCGTGTTCTTCTTTCGTTCTTCCTCTCATTTTCTTCCCTAGCATTTGTTGCTTTGGTGGGATTGGGGGAGAAGGACTTGGGCACTCTGTGTGCCCTTGCCATTGCATTTGGTGCATCGGTTTGAGTTCTCCACGGTGATACGTGGAAGTGAAGTTTGAGAGGCTTATTACTCTTGGGTGTTTGGGCACCCTAGAGCTTGTTCCTCTTGGGTGCCTTGGCACCCTAGACAGTTGGTGGTGTTCGGAGCTCAATCATTGTGGTGTAAAGCTCCGGGCAAGCGTCGGGGTCTCCAATTAGGTTGTGGAGATCGCCCCGAGCAATTTGACGGGTACCGGTGACCGCCCCCAAGGGTTGCCAAAGTGTACGGGTTCGGTGACCGCCCCCAAGGGTTGCCATTTGTACGGGTTCGGTGACCGCCCTCAAGGGTCCCTTAGTGGAATCACGGCATCTTGCATTGTGCGAGGGCGTCAGGAGATTACGGTGGCCCTAGTGGCTTCTTGGGGAGCATTGTGCCTCCACATCGCTCCAAACGGAGATTAGCATCCGCAAGGGTGTGAACTTCGGGATACATCGTCGTCTCCGCGTGCCTCGGTTATCTCTTACCCGAGCTCTTTACTTATGCACTTTACTTTGTGATAGCCATATTATTTCTTATCATATATCTTGCTATCACCTAGTAGTCTATCTTGCTTAGCATAAGTTGTTGGTGCACATAGGTGAGCCTAGTTGTTGTAGGTTTTGTGCTTGACAAATTAACCGCTAGGTTTATTCCGCATTTGTTCAAGCCTAAACCGTAATTATTTTAAAACGCCCTCACAAATACTTTACTAAGATATTTAAGCATATTAAAATAAATGTAAATGCCCTCACAAATATAATAGTTTAAGAGCATGTAAACACAATGCAATACCTCTAATTGGGCAAAACTACTTTCAGAATGTTATTTGTCCAATGTTTTTCTGGTTGTCTCAAAATATCTATGCATTATCCATTTTATTCATATGACAAGCCTTACATACTAATTTACCAACACAATTAGGTGGCTAATATAAAGTTATATTTGTATGTTAAAGGATTTTTACGAATAAAAATGATATACATCTAATGTTAATGACTTATAAAATGTAAAAGAGTTTAATATAAATATTCACACCCAAAATCTATTATAACTTTATTTGGTGGTGTAATATGATTGAGAATGAGTGGACTCTACAGTTGTCGGTTTTGGAGTGCTGCCTACCCATGACCATCGATGACGAGTGATTTAGATTTAGTATAATAGAGAGTATATAGCAAAACAATAGCTGGAAAAATTTCAATCATAATATGTACTAAGCTTTGTCCACGACCTCCATCGCCGCCGCCTTTATGATCTCATCGACAACCTCTACACTCCAACAATCTTCTACTTGAGCTTCTAGCGATCTTGTCCTCGCAACCTCAAGCTCCTCCATTGACTTCTTCTGTGCCTCGCACGACAAAGCCTCTTGACTCACTCTTCCGTCTGAGTAGTCAATCTTTAATTAAACTTTGGATGCATGAGGATCTACATCCGACCTATTTGCCCATATATTCAATACAATTTGTATTTTGGTTTTGTTTTGTCACAATAAATATCTCTCTCTCTCTTCTTTATTAATATTTTATCCATCCTTTGCAAATTTTGTTCATTTTATTATGATTTTTAACATGAACACGATCATGGCATTCTCTTGGTTTAACAGACTTACCATCATTGTGGTTGACTTAGTCTTGTAGTTACTAATGTGTTTGGAATATCACTACTACTAATCATATATGAACTGGGCGCTTAACCCCTTCCATGGGTATGAAATTTTTCGTAGAGTGGGTGATTCCACTAATTGGCGGGTAACATACCTCCCAGTGGAAATGTACTCCAGTGAAGCACGCCTATTGCCGGCGGCAATCCCTCGAGGGAAAGCCTCGGAATTAAGTATAACTAGCCACATTGACAACCACGGATACAGAGAAATCTGAATGTTGCATTGACAAAGTAGTGTTGAGTGTGGTCTTTCCTCTGTAGCTAGTTGCTAGATGTACTAGAAAGGTGGCATTCACCCTGTCTCGAAAAAGTTTCGTGCAGGGCGTTACAATGGAGTCGCTCCCGCTGCGAGCTCCGCCTACCTTCGCCTCCGCGCCGGCCATCTCTGCGCCCGCCGGCCAGACGCCCATCCCGCAGATCATTGATGGGGTGTCTGGGTGCGTGCTTCCTTGCATCGCGCTTCGGGACGCGGTCATCGGCCCGCCCGCTAGCTGGGTTGACCAGATCTCGGGGAGAATCCTCCCATGTGTGGCTCTGTCCGCCATGGCGGAGGCTACTGCAGCGCAAGTAAGTGCACCACCCTCCCTCCTTTCCTCCTCCGGACAGCTGCATATGGCACAGACGGCACCTCCAGAGCTCCTCCGCAGCTCTTGGGCGGCTGTGGCTGCCCCGGTCAGGCCTCGTCTGAGCTCCATTATTGTGACTCCTACTGTGGAGAGGGTCATCAACTCGGCGAGCTCCGCTGCACGTCAGGCACGCGGGGGATTGCCCGCGTCTGGGCGCGAGAATCGATCCCCGCCAGTGCCGCCTGACCCCGCCCCAGATGGCCGGGAGTGGACGCTGGTGTGCTCCCGGCGTGAGAAGAGCCTAGCTAGGCGCCAGGAAGATCGCCCAAGTCCGCTGCCATTTGATTCGACGCGGCGTCGCCATAATCACCTCGCCCCTTCTGCTGCTGAAGTATTCAAGAGGAGATTTGGAAACTGCTGTTACCGCTGCCTCGCCCCTCGGCATAAGTTCTTCGAATGCCGCGACCCTCAAATTTGCTATACTTGCAAACGGGTGGACCATCTTGAGTGTGCATGCCCTGTTCGGCTCAAAGCCCTCGCTGAGCGCGCTCCGCCTCCACCACCAGTAGCGTCTCCCGCCTCTGCCTCGCCGAGCCCCACCACCGCCCTGTGTGCGCCACCGTTGGTCGCGGCCAACGCCGAGGCCTCGTCACACTCGAGTGTCCCGGCACCGCCGCACCCGCCTGCTCCGATGGCCTGGGAGTACATTCCAGGGGCGGCGCACCAAAGGCCGGCCACATTAAGCTGCTCGGTGGTTAGCACTCTGGCTATGGAGGAGGAGTCCCACTGCCTCAGAACCACGGCGCTGCTGCTCACCGCCACGGGACCTTGCTCTGCCATCTCGGCGGACATGGTGGCAAGGGCGATTGAGCGGGATCACCGCTTCCCCTGGCGCGACATTGAGGTAGCTCCCTGCTTCCCCGAAGACTTCATCGTCACCCTCCAGGCGCGCCGCCAGCGGGACCTAGTCTTTGAGGGCCACTACGTTCAGGTGGCCGGCGTCAAGTTCCAACTCCGGCCATGGTTCCCACCCCCTGGTGGCAGCAGGGTCTGGCGCTACTACTGTCGCATCGCCGTCGACCGCCTGCGCCTTAATGCTTGGGACTGGGACAATGTGCAAGAGGTGCTCGGGAAGAACTGCAAGCTCGATGTCATTGAGCGTCAGTCCCTTACCAAGATCAACCGCTCCGCGCTCTTCGCGTGGCTCTGGACCTGGGATCCAGACCTGATCCCGCGCGCCTCTGACTTTAATGTCATCAACCGCCCCGATGTTGTGCGATCTAGGGACTCGCTTCCGGAAGGCGAGCCGGCGGAGCAGGGCATCGAGGGGCCACATTTCCCAGTCCTGATTCACTTGGATGTGGTTAAGGACTACACGCCCCTTTCACCGACGGATCACGACGAGGAGCTGGAGTGGCCACGCATCTACAGGCATAAGGATTGGTGCATGGGCATCAAGGATGGTGAGGGCCGGGCATGGGCCTTGGCCTCGGCCAGCTCCTTCCACGCGGGCCGCCGTTCCGACGATGATCGCGATGATGGGGACAACGGCAATGGCAGACGGCGTGGCAAGCGTGGCGGGGCGCACTCGCATTTTTGGCTTGGGGTGCGTGAGCGCGTGCAGTGTCGTGACACGGCGGCTCGTGCACCGGAGCCTCGCCGGTATCGCCGGCGTGATGTGGGGCCTAGAGATGCACCAAGAGCCCAAGGGCAGGCTTCGGGTGCGGCTGTGGTTGAGAATGCTGGTGCTGCGGGACCGACTGCTCAGCCGGACATGCATGCATCGAGGAGCCAGGACCGCGTGTTCGTCACCCCGTCTCTACAGCTGGTCCAGGGTACGCCCTCTGCTGGGTCACGGGAACAAGAGATGCAACAAGGCGCTGAGGAAAAGCTACAGCTGGACGATGATGAGTGCAGCGACATGCACAGCATGGCTGAGGCAGCGGTTGGCATGGACACCTTTGACAAGGTGATGAGCACTCCTGTTCTGCCATCGGCAGAACTATCTGCCCGAGACCTTGTCCATGCTGACGCGGTGGGCTGGGAGCCGACCCCTGTTGATCTCATGCCGCTGTACTCTCCACCACGACAGCATCTACAACTCTTTGACATCACCCTGCCCTGGCCTAGTCAGAACATACATGATGCAACCTCCATCACAGCTGCTGCGATGACCTCTCACTTTAGTAAGAACCACAACACCAACAGCTATGAGCTACCCCCGCTGCCACAATCCTTGGGGCCAGGTGGACCAAGCATATGGGATGAGGCCCCCTCTCTTGCCGCCACACAGAGGCGGTACGGCTGGGAACAGCCTACCCTGCCGACAGGGCCCTGCTGGCTGCCGAGCTGGGAGGCAGGCCAGTTCACAAGCATGTGCTGGGAGCCAAGCTGGACTACAGGCCCGGAAGTGGTTTTTGGGCCCGGTGCATCCACACGGCCCACGCCACCGGAGCAGGAGTTGAACCAACCCAATGTCCAATCACGGGAGGAGACTCGAGCGAGACGCGCCCTAGCGGAAGCCAATCTGTCAGGGCCCGGGCTTCTGACGGCGATCACGGCAAAAGTCTCGGAGCTGCACATTGACGAGCAGCGTGCTTTCATAAGCAAAATCATCGCGCTGCGGTCTACATCAATCCTGGGCGCGTCGGCCCCTCCCGCCTCCGCTTCTCGCCCCATCAAGCAGCGCCTACTATGCGCCATGAAGGCATCCAGGCAGAGCACCCGGCTGCTTCGTCTCAGCTCCAACTACTCCTCTTCGAGGCGATCGCAGGCGGCGATAAGCGTCAAGTTGGGCTTCATCAGGCGGGCGGAGGATTTCACGGATGACACGCTCCTGGAGTACCTGAACTTCTTTCGCAACCCAATGCCACCAGAGAATGTGGCCAAGTTAGCAGAGATCGCCGGTCTGAAATCCCCATCCTGGCTCCGCCTACCAGATACTGAGCTCCAGGCGATCCTGGACGAGCTCGCTGTTCGAGCTGCCTAACGCGTCTGCAGCTGAACGCATCACCTGCAGTTTCTTCAAGTTTCCATATGATTAGCTATTATCTGAACTTGTGTCATGTTAGTCGTGTGCGCCATTGTGGCTGCCTTGCAAACTATCTCTCTGTTCTGTATCCTGTGGATCATGGCAATCAGTGCCTGGTTCTGAACCCTGCAGCTATATGTGTTTCCTTATGAATGAATGTTTGTCTCTTATCAACTGGAATGTGAGGGGCCTAAATGACAGGGCAAGGCGCGCGGCCGTCCGCGCAATGTTTGAGCGTCTGAACTGCTCGATTGTGTGCTTACAGGAGTCCAAACTCTCCGCTGTTTCTGACGCGGATCGCGTGGAGATTGTTGGATCGCATTTCGACAGGCACTCGTCTTTAGACACTGAGGGCACTCGCGGAGGCGTTCTGTTGTGCTGACGATCAGATTGCTTCAATGCCAGCAACATCGCTGTGAGAGATTTTTCCATCATTGTATGTTTTACATCGGTCGGAGGAGGGGTTGCTTGGTCCTGTCAACGGTGTATGGGCCACATGATGATCGCCGCAAGCCGGTGTTTCTCAATGACCTAGCCACAATCCATAATTCCATGGGAGGGCCGTGGATTGTGATTGGAGATTTTAATCTCATCACAGATCCGAAGGACAAAAGCAACAACAGAATCTATCGCCGATGGATGAATAGCTTTCGACGCACACTTAACAGATCATGCTTGCATGAGATACAGTTGATCGGCCGGCGGTTCACATGGAGTAATGAACAAAGCACACCAACGCTCGTGAGGTTGGATCGTGCCTTTTGCAATGTCGACTGGGGACTTGTCTTCCCTGGCGCAAAACTTCTGCCGCAATCATCCTCAATTTCGGACCACTGTCCCCTCCTCCTAGTTAATGATGTGATCACCAAAACAAACAGAAGGTTTCGCTTCGAGGCGTACTGGCAATTCATCGAGGGCTTCCATGATGTGGTGAATCAATCTTGGCATATGCCTACCAGGAACGCATGTCCTATCACTAGACTAAGCGACAAATTACACAGACTTAGCAAAGCTCTGCAAGTATGGAGTAGAACACTTGTCGGAGACATTCAGAAGCAGCTCATGACAGTGAATGAAATAATCCTTCAGCTGGATACGACACAAGATTTCAGACTGCTCTCTGCTGAAGAAAGAGAACTGCGATCCGAGCTCAAGTCGAGATCCCTAGGCTTGGCTGTTCTCTTGAAAATTAAACTTAGACAGAGAAGTAGAGTCCTTTGGCTGAAAGCTGGGGACGCCAACACAAAAATTTTCCAAAGGAAAGCCAATGCTAGGCATAAAAGGAACACCATTCATGTGCTTCAGGGGCCAAATGGAATATGTTCTTCCTCGGACGAGATGAGCAATTTAGCTCATCAACACTTCCAAAACATATTTGGCTCTGACCATCCACGATCTGTTGCGCTAAATTGGGATGAGCTCGATCGTGAGCATGTGGATTTGTTGGGCCTTGAGGGAGAAATCACCCTAGAGGAAGTGAAGAGAGCAATCGACGAAATGCCAGCAGACAAAGCGCCGGGGCCGGATGGCTTCTCGGGGGGATTTTTCAAACAATGCTGGGAAACCATCAAGCAAGATCTGCTAGACGCCCCCAAGCAATTATACAGAATGGACAGTCGAGGTCTAGCGCGTATTAACATTGCTATCTTGGTGCTCATTCCTAAGAAACAGGGGGCGGACACGCTACAAGAGTTCAGGCCAATCTCACTCCTTCACAGTCTGATCAAAATCTTCTCTAAAATCCTAGTGGGTAGGCTGGCCCCTAAGCTAGGTGATCTGGTCGATCAATGTCAAAATGCGTTTATCAAAAAACGCAACATCCAAGAAAATTTCTTGTACATTCAGAACACTATTAAGAGGCTACACAAGACAAAGACACCGTCAATCCTTCTGAAACTTGATATTGCCAAGGCCTTCGACTCGCTTTCATGGGCATACCTGATGGATATGTTAGAAGCGTGAGGTTTCGGTGCACGTTGGCGCGAATGGATTGCCAAGCTGCTCCGGACATCCACCTCTCGTGTGATGATTAACGGCCAGCTATCCGATGCCATCCAACATCGGCAAGGTCTTAGGCAAGGGGATCCGATATCACCTTTCCTATTCATCCTTGCCATGGACCCTCTTCAAAGGATGATGACCAGGGCCACATCTTGCGGTGTTCTTACGAAATTGCCCAGACGAAAACTGCTGATGCGCTGCTCCTTCTATGCGGATGATGTGGCTATATTCATGAACCCGAAGGAAAGCGACGCAAGGATGATCAAAATGCTTCTTGACTGTTTTGCTAAAGCCTCGGGACTCCAAGTAAATGCTAACAAGAGCACGGCTCTCCCGATCAGATGTGGCGAAGCCAACTTAAACAATATCATGGCGCCCCTTGGCATCCCTCTCAAGCAGTTTCCGATCACATACCTTGGCATGCCTCTATCTCTCAGGAACCTAATCAAGGTGGAACTTGACCCGTTACTGCTCAAGTTTGGCAACAAGACTGCCGCCTGGAAGGGTGGTCTCATGGCTAAGAGTGGACGCCTAGTGCTCCTCAAGTCTGGCCTAACTTCGCTCGCCATCTATATGATGACGGTGCACAAACTACCGGTTTGGGTCCTGAAGCGTTTGGTGCAACTATGTCGCGCTTGGTTATGGAGTGGAGAGAACACATGTACAGGGGGAAAATGTCGGGTTGGATGGAACATGGTTTGCCGCCCGAAACACCTCGGCGGCCTGGGAGTGCTAGACTTGGCCAAATTTGGAACTGCTCTGCGACTTAGATGGCTTTGGATGGTCTGGCAAGACCCACCTCGGCCATGGAAGGGGTCGCCGCTGCCATGCGACGATGACGAACGCATGTTGTTCGCCATGGCTACTGATATAACAATTGGTGATGGTGGTAAAGCCAACTTCTGGCATGACCGCTGGTTGAGTGGACAAAGCCCAAAGGTTATTGCCCCAACATTGTTCAAAATCTCCATACGAAAAAACCGAACCGTAAAAGATGCGATGCGGAATGAAACTTGGCTGTTGGATCTTGCAAAGGGACTCTCAGAAGATATGGTTCCGGAGCTTACTGCTCTAGCGGCACTGCTGGACGATGTGGTGTTGCATGATGGGCAAGCAGACACCATCACTTGGCGCTTCACTCCATCACACGAGTACTCTGCCCGTTCAGCATACCTTCTGCAATTCAAAGGTGCCACACACATGGAAGGGTATAACCTGATCTGGGCAACATGGGCACCAGGGAAATGCCGTTTCTTCTTATGGACGGCCACATTGGGAAGGATTCTCACCGCCGACGCCTTGCTACGACGGGGATGGGACAACAATTATTTTTGCCCCCTGTGTGAGCGGAGTCTAGAAACCCCATCACACATGCTCATTGAATGCCCTTGGTCACGATATGTTTGGGAAAAGATCGCAAACTTAACAAATATGACTGCCCTGCTCCCTTCATCCTGGACTGACCGGACCAGCATTAGAGGCTGGTTGGCGAGCTGCCATGGCAATGCAACGACGGACAAGAGAAAAGGAACACTTTCCCTCATCCAACTCATATCCTGGGAATTATGGGGGGAAAGAAATAGGCGAATCTTCCAGAAGGAACTTCTACAGAAGGAGATGTTTATCGCTAAAGTAAGAGACGAGATCCAACTTTGAAATATGGCTGGAGCGGGCATTCCATTTGACCCTGGCTGAGCTCAAGTAGATTAGTCTGAGGTCTTTTTGTTTCCTTTCTCCTTTTCTCTTCCTCGTTGCTTGAGCATATCTGGCGCGAACCCACCTTGGGTACTCCCTGTAGCTCGTTCTGTTCTTTTTCCCCACTGATCAATGAATTTGGTAGTCAAACTACCAACATTCCAAAAAAAAGGTCTATGGCCTAGAGAAAGTGAATATACCTAATCGCAAAATACCTTTTAGGATACACATAACAAGTATAGCTTACAAATACCAAGAAACAAGTATACAAAGTTTTTTTCCTTAAAAGAAACACTTGGATGAACTCTCCCAACTTGTCGCAGGCCCAGTCACGTTGGCCCAGCCTCGCAAGCGCATGTCCCAGTCCTAGTAGGCCCACCACCACCACGGAAATCTTTCTTGCTTCCCAAGATGAAGACCCAAACCCAAACGCAGAAAAGGCCCGGACTCGCCTCCTCCTCCTCCCCCACAACTCACCAACGCCTCGCAACGCAGAAAATTCGGGTCCATAGTTAGTAGCTAGATGGCTTCTTCTCTCTCTTTGAATCTCAATACAAAGTTCTCCCCCTCTCTTGTGGAGATTTATTCGATGTAATCTTCTTTTTGCGGTGTGTTTGTTGAGACCGATGAATTGTGGGTTTATGATCAAGTCTATCTATGAATAATATTTGAATCTTCTCTGAATTCTTTTATGTATGATTGGTTATCTTTGCAAGTCTCTTCGAATTATCCATTTGGTTTGGCCAACTAGATTGGTAGTTCTTGCCATGGGAGAAGTGCTTAGCTTTGGGTTCGATCTTGCGGTGTCCTTACCCAGTGACAGAAGGGGGAGCAAGGCACGTATTGTATCGTTGCCATCGAGGATAACAAGATGGGGTTTATTTCATATTGCATGAATTTATCTCTCTACATCATGTCATCTTGTTTAAGGCGTTACTTTGTTTTTAACTTAATACTCTAGATGCATGCTGGATAGCGGTCGATGAGTGGAGTAATAGTAGTAGATGCAGAATCATTTCGATCTACTTGTCACGGACATGATGCCTATATACATGATCATGCCTAGATATTCTCATAACTATGCTCAATTTTGTCAATTGCTCAACAGTAATTTGTTCATCCACCGTAGAATACTTATGCTCTTGAGAGAAGCCACTAGTGAAACCTATGGCCCCCGGGTCTATTCTTATCATATCAATCTCCATTACTTTAATCTTGCTTTGCTTTTTTACTTTTCCTTTACTTTTTACTTTGCATCTTTATACCAAAATACCAAAAATATTATATCTATCAGATCTCACTCTCGTAAGTGACCGTGAAGGGCTTGACAACCCCTAATCGCGTTGGTTGCGAGTAGCTATCGCTTTGTGCAGGTACGAGGGACTTGAGCGTGGGCTCCTACTGGATTGATACCTTGGTTCTCAAAAACTGAGGGAAATACTTACGCTACTCTGCTGCATCATCCCTTCCTCTTCGGGGAAAACCAACGCAAGCTCATGACGTAGCACCCCGCTTGTCGCCATTGGTGCAGATCTGCCCCTATTTGTCGCCATTGGTGCAGATCCGCCACCGCTTCTCACCGTTGGTGCAGATCCGCCACAGGAGCTTCCCTTGTCGCCGTTGGTGCCGCCGCAGCCGCCTTCTCCGCGCTGGAGTGGGGGTGTGCTATTCCTACCACCACAGCGGCCACCGCCGATGCTTTCTCCACTCTCCCCCATAACCTTGCAATGGATCTGGCCGCCCGCCGCTCGGCGCCGCAATTTACGGTTCGTCAGAGGGGAAAAGAGAGAGAAAGAGTGGGGAATGAGGGAGTGTGAGTGAGCACGGGGGCAAGAGGTGTCCAAAGTAACGCGTCGTTTGCGGTCAAACATCGCTGACTGGACAGAGACGTGCCGGAAGGGCAAAAACGCAAGGGGAGCGGTCAAAGTTGGGCAAGACCGCGTGTTTTCCAAATTTCGGGGTAAATCAGTCGAGGGTGACCCAACTAAGGGCACAGAAACAATTATCCCTGGTGGGTTTGTTGTACCACAAAAAAAGGTTTGTTCATAATGCAGGTTTACATGAAGCAAACATGCAGCCCCAAACCTCAAAGAAAAAAGGACCGCAATAGCATTGTGAATGTTCAGACTGTATTTTCACATTGTAATTGGTTTTTAGAACCACGGGGAGCAAATACCTATGTTTGATTGCATTGTATGAAGCAGAGTAAACAATGTGTAGTCCACTTGTGACACCATTCGCCGCCTGCTAATGGATCACAGCCACTATTACTTATAGCCAGAGAATACCATTATATCTCATGGCGAAAACAGTGTTAATGCTTGTAAAGATTCTTCTTCAGAAATGAATCACGAAGTCATTCTTTGCTTCTTCCTTACCTTCCTTACCCACGCACTAATTGTTATAGCAATGTTACCTTGTCTGCAGTATCAATTCAGAAGAGAAAATTCTTCTTTTCAACTTGACTTATGAATAGATACGGGTTTGGGAGACTGAGATCAAGCATGCTTAACTTTCTAGCTTTGCCGATATGTTTGTTACATGACTTTTCCTTTGGCATCATCAAGGAAAACTTGTCATACTGGTGTAAATCCCACGCTTTGTTGTACTCCCTTTGATCCAAAATAAGTGTCGCAATTAATTTGTATCAGAGGGAGTAGGTATTATTAGATGTTTTTATTGAGTTTGTGTTTAAATGTTCACACATGATTCTTTTGTTGTTTAAATATAGAGTTGCACAGTTCAAAAGTCATTGAAGTGCATAAACAGTTTCAAATTTACCAACACAATTAGGTGCCTAATATAAAGTTATATTTGTATGTTAAAGGATTTTTATGAATAAAAATGATATACATCTAATGTTAATGACTTATAAAATGTAAAGGAGTTTAATATAAATGTTCACACCCAAAATCTATTATAACTTTATTTGGTGATGTAATATGATTGAGAATGAGTGGACTCTACAGTTATCGGTTTTGGAGTGTTGCCGACCCATGACCATCGATGACGAGTGATTTAGATTTAGTACAATAGAGAGTATATAGCAAAACAATAGCTGGAAAAATTTCAACCATAATATGTACTAAGCTTTGTCCACGACCTCCATCGCCGCCGCCTTTATGATCTCATCGACAACCTCTACACTCCAACAATCTTCTACTTGAGCTTCTAGCGATCTTGTCCTCGCAACCTCAAGCTCCTCCATTGCCTTCTTCTGCGCCTCGCACGACAAAGCCTCTGGACTCACTCTTCCGTCTGAGTAGTCAATCTTTAATTAAACTTTGGATGCATGAGGATCTACATCCGACCTATTTGCCCATATATTCAATACAATTTGTATTTTGGTTTTGTTTCATCAAAATAAATATCTCTCTCTTCTTTATTAATATTTTATCCATCCTTTGCAAATTTTGTTCATTTTATTATGATTTTCAACATGAACACGATCATGGCATTCTCTTGGTTTAACAGACTTACCATCATTGTGGTTGACTTAGTCTTGTAGTTACTAATGTGTTTGGAATGTCACTACTACAAATCATATATGAACTGGGCGCTTAACCCCTTCCATGGGTATGAAATTTTTCGTAGAGTGGGTGATTCCACTAATTGGCGGGTAGCATACCTCCCAGGGGAAATGTACTCCAGTGAAGCACGCCTATTGCCGGCGGCAATCCCTCGAGGGAAAGCCTCGGAACTGAGTATAACTAGCCACATTGACAACCACAACAATCCTAGTATCCATCAACAAACACATGAAACATTACAATGATCACAGTTGTGCCTAAACAGGGAGGAGGACCATGGAGCCGCCAAGCTAACATCGACAAAGATAGGGAATTAGGTTTATCCATATGACTACCACTATTAAAATCCTAATATTCATCAACGGCGAATGAACTTGATTAGGTTTCATTGTAACATCATAATATCCATATGATCACCACTATCAACCATCTCGTCATTGACTCGACGGTCGGATACAATGCGACCATGGTTGGATGGACATGAGCCATAACGTGTAGAGAAACTTGGGGGACAACCGGTGAGCTCATCGAGTTGATTGTAGCCAAACACAAACCATGATCGCGTCACCATAGTTGCGACATAGTGAACTCACTAACGTTGTTGCATGAACATGGGGAGCCCAAACCACCAAGGAGGTATATTAAGCCTATGATCGCGTTGTCGTGGGTGGCTGCAACGGACACCCAATTCCGTAATGACGATCACCACCGAATTGTGATGGTGCTTGCATGAGCGAGGGCCACAGGTCCGCCCACATGACCAAATAGGAGATGGAAGAGCATGTGTAGAGGATACGGAGAAATCTGAATGTTGCATTGACAAAGTAGTGTTGAGTGTGGTCTTTCTTCTGTAGCTAGTTGCTAGATGTACTAGAAAGGTGGATCAGGTCTATGGCCTAGAGGAAGTGAATATACCTAATCGCAAAATACCTTTTAGGATACACATACCAAGTATAACATACAAATACCAAGAAACAAGTATACAAAGTTTTTTTTTTCCTTAAAAGAAACACTTGGATGAACTCTCCCAACTTGTCGCAGGCCCAGTCACGTTGGCCCAGCCTCGCAAGCGCCTGTCCCAGTCCTAGTAGGCCCACCACCACCACGGAAATCTTTCTTGCTTCCCAAGATGAAGACCCAAACCCAAACGCACAAAAGGCCCGGACTCGCCTCCTCCTCCTCCCCCACAACTCGCCAACGCCTAATCCGTCTCCGCCACCGGCCAGCCAGAGAGCGAGCGAGCGATTCGCCACCGCCGTCACCGCTGCCGCCGGCGTCGAGCCTGCAGGGAGCGAGCCCCTGTCGCCACCCAACAGCCTCACCCTCGCGGCCCCCGCGTCTCCCGCGAGAATCGCGCCCGCCCGCCTAGGGTTTCCGCCGCCGCCGGAGAGGAGGGGAACCAGAGCGACGAGATGGTATGTGCGCTGGACTTTCGATCCGTCTCTCGATTTGATTCCTAACCGCGTGGGCGGGCGTGGCTGATTCTCTCTGCTGATGGGTGATTCCGCAGGCAGGGCGGCTCCTCGGGCAACTCCTCGTCATGGGCGGCGCCGTCGTCGGCAGGGCCGTGGTGCAGGCCTACCGCCAGGCCATCGTCAGTCAGTGCCCCCTCTCCCTCTCCCTCTCCCTCTCCCTCTCCCCCTCTGCAAAAAATATTTGTTCCCTGCTTCCCGTCCCTTGCCCCTGACAATGTGAATGGATCCGCGCTACTGCTGTATTTGTTTTCTGCCTGTTGTTGCCAAGGATAGCTGTGGCGGGAGGAATTTTGTAGCTATTACTAGATTGCTGCATATCTAGCTCACAGCATCGATGCCAAAAGATGCCTCTTTTACCCCTTTTGAACATGTTGTGGTGTCCTGTACAAAACTTGGTGGTGGTGAAATGATGGTGACAGGATTTATTTTTTGCTTGATGGGCATAGTCTGCACTCTGGAATACTACACTGTTATAAACTGTAAATGAATGATGCAAAAAAGTTTTTTTATCTTCCACTTTACTGGTGTTTGTTCTTGTCATATATAATTATCATTTAGTATTCAAGGGTGCACACAGGGAATTCTAGCATTTGATTAAAATGAATCAAAACCTTTGATTTGCCTTTGCTCCATTAGACCCTGTTTGGAACTGTTTCCTGTGAAATTTCTCCACAGGTGTCATCAACTTCATGCATTCCAGGCAAGTCCCAAGCCTTTAGATCAGGGCCCTTGTTTGCCCACCTATGGCATTCTGTAGTTTAGGTTTATCATCTCATTGGTAATTTTAGTAAACACTGATATGGGCTGACATATTGACCATATCCTGCACAGGACACAGTTCTGCTGTGTGTAATTATAAAAGCTAACTTGGAGATGGGTTCTTCCTTTGGTTTCTTATTAGATGCATAGAGACATACATCTGCCTGAGTATTTCCCTGAGCAACATGCAGTTTTCTGAATGCAACTAATAGTTCCTGATTTGTCTTATAGATGCACAGAGAACCGGAGCTGCCCAGGAAGCTGTGAATGGTATTCGAAGGGCTAGCAAGGCTATGACCGAGCAAGAAGCCCGGCAAATATTAGGTATCAGTGAAAAGACGAGTTGGGAAGAGATTGTCAAGGTGTGTGATGATAGAAGCCTATTCTCTTGATACATCTTATTATAGCACCTGTCATGTGATATTCGCATGAATTAAGGTTTTTCCTTCATGTGTTTGTTTTCATGAAATTAAGAGTTTCAAAGCACATCACAATTTTGCTTCAGCTTAAAACTGATGTTAGATTGCAGGAGTATTGAAAAATGTCAACATCATTTACACTGTCATTTTATTGCTCTGTATCACCCCATAATTATGATTGTGGTAATATAAGCCTGTTCTTTTTGTATCTTCTAGCACCTGTCATGATATGCACATGAACTAAGGTTTTTTCTCCATGGGTTTGCTTCATCAAATTAAGATTATCAGAGCACATATATGATAGTTTGCTTCAGCGTAATACTGGTGTTAAATTGCAGGAATATTGAACAATGCCAACATCATGTACAATCATTTTATTGCTCTGTATCAACATCTCATAGTTATGATTGTGGAAGGCACATGTATATCCATTTGCTGTAGACACACAAACTGATGCCCAGACTTCTAAATATTTTGCAGAAGTATGATACGATGTTTGAGAAGAATGCCAAGAGCGGAAGCTTCTATCTCCAGTCGAAAGTACACCGGGCCAAAGAATGTCTGGAGTCCATATACCATGATAAGCCCGACATAATGAACTGAACTGAGATGGGCAGCGTTTCGTCTAATCGATCGATTTTGTCAGTCGATGTTCTGTCTGAGCTATGCTGGGCTGCTGCATCAGGTCAAATTTGGTTGTAACAGGAAGTTTGTTCCACTTGACTCGAATAATATATTCAACAAAAGGAACACCGTTTGATTTGTTTTTACGGAGGCGATGCCTCGTTTCCATGCGAATTCAGATGTTGGCACATTTGTGTTGCAATCATTGGTAATGTTTGATTGTTGTAGCAGCTTGTGATTTGAACCTAATATCCCAACGTTGCTAGCATTCACCTGTAATTTTGAAGGGTGATTATGGGGTTAGACACCAACTTTCTCGCTTGAAAGTACGCTGGCTGGAAAATGTAATCTTTGATGTTGCTATGGTTCCAAAGATGTAATCTCTATCACTACATTCTTCCCTGAAGAAAAACACGGTTGGCTAGCCTAGTACTCCCTCCATTTCTAAATATAAGTCTTTTTATAGATTCCATTATGGACTTACTTATGGAGCAAAATGAGTGAATCAATGCTCTAAATACGTCTACATACATCCGTATGTAGTTCATTTTGAAATCTCTAATAAGACTTATATTTAGAAACAGAGGGAGTACATGTATGTGTTTGGAAAATCGTTACAGGAAGGGTTTGAGATACAAAACACACATGAACTAAATCAGATTAGCACTTTCGTTTATGTCCTAGCACAGAAACAAAGATAAATTATAGATAGCTGTGAATGGGTCACTCTCAGTCATGACCAAGCACAGGGACAACAGAAATATAAAAAAGCAAACTATTCACCAACAGGGAGACCGTTAACAAATTATTAGCGCTTTTTGGGGATGATGAAGAGATAGATTACTAACTAGTATTCCCTCCGTTTCAAATTTGAACTAAAACCACGACGAGTAATTTGGAACGGAGGGAGTAGTATTTAATTGAACCAAGCACCAATCTGACGGCAATCTCTTGCCTGACCAGACAGCACTGAAAACATCTCATTACAAGTATACCGTGTCAGTACAAGTACCATATACAACCCATCATAATTTCATAAGGGAGTCAATATCTCACGGCCGCATGGGCTTTCATAAGATGATGAGCCAACTATTGGCGAAACCGCTAAATCTACATACAGTTGTCCTAGTACAAAGATTAGCCCACAAGGAAACTCCATGCGATGCGACGAGCACAAGGCAAAGCGCTAGCTGTTAAGACTGTCGATGTTGGTGCTCTGTTATTCTCTGCCCCACCACTTGCCAGGAGTAGTACAAGGTCATCGCAGCCGTCACGCACAGTAAAGGTGTACCGACAAGGCAACCCCCTGGCACAAGGTTGATCAATGTCTGAAATGAACAGAACACACAATCAGTGGTGCATATGGCGAAGTTTGAATCATGCACTTATACTGTCTAGAAAGCAACAGGCTCTGGCACCAGCATTTACATGTTGTGCCATATGCTACTTGAAAACATAAGTACTTGGTTGAAATAAGAAAAGATATTACTGTCCGCCGTGTCTCAACAACGTAATAGTGTAAATATGAAAATGCTTCAACTATTCAGTTGTCTATTTATGAACATAAATCTGATCAAGCATTGTCAGGTCCATTGTTAAGGGACAGCGAGGCACTTTATCATCCAACAAAAACAATTTAAGACCTAGTTCTTACCATCACAGCAGCAATCAGGTGAACCACTGGGACAAAGATTTGGTCCCTCTTCTTTCTCTCTCCATATCCATTAAAAGCAATAATCATCAAGGAAGTATGGATGACCAAGAACCCAAGTGCAATAATTGCTGCCAATAGCACAGAGGGTTTAGCCAAGGAAATACAACTGGTATCTTGGAGAAACAAACTATGCTGACAAGATAACATAAACTGCGCAAAAACGAACAGAGTTGGCTTAAAAACTTTGTTCAGCAGCCATCTAATCAGAGGCCTCCTTTACCTCCTTGAGGACATATAAGGGAGTAAAGAAAATGTGGACTTACCCGACACAAGGAAAAATGGCATCCTTGAGCACCTCTCGACATAAAACGTTGCTTGACCAAATGCTGGAGTTAGGAGGCTGAGGCAGAAAAAGACCGCATGAGCCAGTCCATGACCTAAACCACCAGCTGCACCAACAAATCAAAATAGAAATGAGCAAACAATAGCAGTTATAACTTGTGACATCCTCAAGGTAATGAAGAACAGATGCTCCCAACGAGCAATAATTGAATGCACATCCTTGGATTAGATTCACTCGAGTTACCAGTGTGGTCTGTATTTCCGGATAAAATTATCGAGAGCCATACATAAGCTGTGCTTTACTCTACCATGACTACAGTAATTATTAGCCTATGTGAGTACCTATTGCTAGAGTTGGTATGAATAACGATCACCAGAAAATCCCCCAATTACGATATGCACATGATTCATTTGAAGAAATAAAAAGATGGTAGTGACAACTGCAGTGTCTATTTCCAATTCAAATCCTAGGATAAACACCAGCCAGATTTTATGTAAAATGACAGATGAAGAAACATTTGGCCTTCCTTGACCAAAGAACATTTTTATGTAGCAGCGCAACAACTTACCCAAAGAGATTAGCATCTTGTCTGTCAAACAGAGACGCGGTTTAGATATTCTGTCAGCAAAGGCATCTAGCATCTCTTCCATTTTCCTGGGAAAAACAGTTATCAGCATATATCACCAGAAAAGCAATCAACGACATATTCTATATCTACGGCATCTGGCGCCATGAGAAGATAAGTTAAGAGATAACTTCAACATTTTATATGGTCCACCTACTTGTAGAGCCTCCAGAACACAAGACGGGTGCCTTCTTGAAATGCAACAGATGTAAGGATCAAAATGACATATGGCCACCACACTCCTGATTTTAGAGGAAGAAACCCCCTCCATATTCCCGAGAGGACGATCAAACTTATAAGCCAAAACAACGTGCTGCACAAATAAATTTTTGGCAAAAGTTAATATTCAAATCATGATACTGTATATCCATAGATTGCAAAAGATATTTCTAATCAAGAAAGGCCATTGATATGCTCTGATGAAGTCATAATATCATACCAAGCAGTTCAAAAGCTAAAACATATATCAAACTCTATATGACAGACATAGCCTTAGGTTTCTCACTGAAGAACAATGCTAACAAGTTAGCAACACCAGCATGTACCAAGTCTTTGTGTTTTCTACATCTAAAAACGAAGGGCACAGCAAAATATCGTGAATCAATTGCAGATGGTCAGGTTAATATTTTTTAAAGGTGGCACTACGCCGCTCTCTCTGCATGATCTGCATATCTTTGGAAGACGAATACACATGGTTCACACAGGAATTGAAACAATGATGCCAGTTACAGCACAAAGTCATTCTCCTGTCCATGGTAGTGCTAATATCCTCCAATATAACGATACGCTCATAGGCCCATAGTCATACACGATGGAAAAGATAGCTGAAATAATCTCCACAGTACCGCTAATATCCAATATAACGATACACATGGATTCAGTCCTCACAGAGGTACAGTTAGCATATGACTGAATTTTGTTTCGACTAGAAAATCACCTAGTACATTTTTTACGGATTTTATCCAGGACAGTTTACTATTATACGCAGTTCACACAGCCTGCAACGCAGCTACAAAGATTGCTCATCGCTTCCTAAATCTCCTGAAGTTTCTGAACTAGCAAGTGAGGTCCAAACGGCATAGCGCACCAGCACACCAACAGACACAGGGCATGGATATGACGATGAGGATCAAGAAGTATGAACAACACTTTCAGGATAACAATGCAAGTTAAATCCTTTTTTTTGCAGGGAAAGTTAAATCCTATGAGTGGGTTCGACAAGCTCAGTCCAACCCAACCAGATCCACCGTCTGCGCACACACACGAAGAGTAGTTCCAAACCCTCCGCGCCATGAAACTAAAACTTGTCTACAACTAGTGGCAGCATAAAGGATGGATGGACCTCACAAAGGCGCAAGCAGCAACCAACCAAGCCAACCATCCGAGCAAAAGTAGAAAGATCCGCAAACCCTAGCACGAGGGGACGGCCGAATCCGTGGCCATGGCAGGCACGCCAAGCCGAGAACCGCGCACCCCGGGATTTGATGGAAGCAGACGCGGCG
>NC_057800.1:727825659-727836246 GCF_018294505.1 Triticum aestivum | reverse complement strand
GAGGAAGGGCTTCCTGGCGATGACGCCGGCGAAGAGGGAGAAGGCGGGGCCCAGCGCGATGAGCGCGTAGCCCACCCCCGCCGCCACCGTCATCTGGGCTGGCCTCCCCTCGCCGCCGCGGAAGCCGCCTCCTTTTGGTCGGGCCGGCGACGGAAGGGCTGCCGGGGTCGAACAAGCGGTGGGGCCCGCCGCACCCGGGCGATTTACAGTATGTATAGTTTTTTTTGAGACAATTTACAGTATGTATAGTGAACGCGGTACTACCCACGACTTTTATTTTTCTTATTAAAAAACAACCTGACCGCAAAAGCAATATATTTGCAGATTTCATTAAGGCCAACTCCAGCGCACAATCCCAAACGGACGTTCGTTTTCTCCGGATTATGTCTGTTTGGATAGAGCAATGGGGTTGTGTCCAAGTCTTTTCTGGGATGCGGTGGCTGTGAGCCAAACGCGCGGACGCATCCCCAAGCGCATCCTGCCCGCATACATTTTTTTCTTTTCAAAACACATATCAACTGCAACTCGATACAACAGATAGTTCATAGCATAGATTGCAGATTTCATTAAGGCCAACTCCAGCGCACAACCCCAAATGGACGTTCGTTTTCCCCGGATTCTGTCCGTTTAGATAGAGCAATGGGGTCGTGTCCGGACCTTTTCTGAGATGCGGTGGCTGTGAGCCAAACGCGCGGGCGCATCCCCAACCGCATCCTGTCCGCATACAATTTTCTTTTCAAAACACATATCGACTGCAACTCGATACAACAGATAGTTCATAGCATAGATTGCAGATTTCATTAAGGCCAACTCCAGCGCACAACCCCAAACGGACGTTCGTTTTTCCCGGATTCTGTCCGTTTGGATAGAGCAATGGGGTCGTGTCTGGGCCTTTTCTGGGATGCGGTGGCTGTGAGCCAAATGCGCAGACGCATCCCCAACCGCATCCTGTCCGCATACAATTTTCTTTTCAAAACACAAATCGACTACAACTCGATACAATAGATAGTTCATAGCATAGATTGCAGATTTCATTAAGGCCAACTCCAGCGCACAACCCCAAATGGACGTTCGTTTTCCCCGGATTCTGTCCGTTTGGATAGAGTAATGGGGTCGTGTTCGGGCCTTTTCTGAGATGAGGTGGCTGTGAGCCAAACGCGCGGACGCATCCCCAACCGCATCATGTCTGCATACAATTTTCTTTTCAAAACACATATCGACTACAACTCGATACAATAGATAGTTCATAGCATAGACTAGATATTTTTACTCCATTCTCGACTACATACATACACATTCGACTACAACTCGATACAGTAGATAGTTCATAGCATATACTAGATATTTTTACTGCATTCTCAACTAGATACTGATAAGTCCATTTTGCATCATGCTTTTATATCGATATTTATTGCATTATGGGTTGTTATTACACATTATGTCACAATACTTATGCCTATTCTCTCTTATTTACAAGGTTTACATAAAGAGGGAGAATGCCGGCAGCTGGGATTCTGGGCTAGAAAAGGAGCAAATATTAGAGACCTATTCTGCACAGCTCCAAAAGTCCTTAAACTTCATGGAAGACGTTTTCAGAATATATAAAAAATACTCAGTGGAAGAAGTTCACCAGGGAGCCACACCCTGCCACGAGGGTGGGGGCGCGCCCTAGGCGCGCCCCCACCCTCGTGGCCCCCCTGGTGGCCCTCCAGTGGCCATCTTCTGCTATATGAAGTCTTTCGATGGGAAAAAAATCATAAGCCATCTTCTAGGACGAAACTCCGCCGCCACGAGGCGAAACCTTAGCGGAACCAATCTAGGGCTCTGGCGGAGCTGTTCTGCCAGGGAAACTTCCCTTCGGGAGGGGGAAATCATCGCCATCGTCATCACCAACGCTCCTCTCATCGGGAGAGGGCAATCTCCATTAACATCTTCATCAGCACCATCTCCTCTCAAAACCCAAGTTCATCTCTTGTATCCAATTCTTGTCTCCAAGTCCAGGATTGGTGCAAGTAGGTTGCTAGTAGTGTTAATTACTCCTTGTAGTTGATGCTAGTTGGTTTATTTGGTGGAAGATCATATGTTCAGGTCCTATATGCATACTAATACCCCTCTGATTATGAACTTGTTTATGCTTTGTGAGTAGTTACGCTTGTTCCTGAGGACATGAGAGAAGTCTTGCTATTAGTAGTCATGTGAATTTGGTATTCGTTCGATATTTTGATGAGATGTATGTTGTCTCTCCTCTAGTGGTGTTATGTGAACGTCAACTACATGACACTTCACCATTATTTGGGCCTAGAGGAAGGCATTGGGAAGTAATAAGTAGATGATGGGTTGCTAGAGTGACAGAAGTTTAAACCCTAGTTTATGCGTTGCTTCGTAAGGGGCTGATTTGGATCCATATGTTTCATGCTATGGTTAGGTTTACCTTAATACTTTTGTTGTAGTTGTGGATGCTTGCAATAGAGGTTAATTATAAGTGGGATGCTTGTCCAAGTAAGGAAGGTACCCAAGCACCGGTCCACCCACATACCAAATTATCAAAGTACCGAACGCGAATCATATGAGCGTGATGAAAACTAGATTGACGATATTCCCACCTTGCTGCACTTTATTTACTTTTGTTAGTTGTTGCTCGTTACAAATTATCCTATCACAAAACTATCTGTTACCACTTATTTCAGTACTTACAGAGAATACCTTGCTGGAAACCGCTTATCATTTCCTTCTGCTCCTCGTTGGGTTCGACACTCTTACTTATTGAAAGGACTACGATAGATCCCCTATACTTGTGGGTCATCAAGACTCTTTTCTGGCGCCGTTGCCGGGTAGTGAAGCGCCTTTAGTAAGGAAAAATTTATATAGTGTGCTGAAATTTACTGTCACTTGTTACTATGGAAAGTAATCCTATGACACTACAAAAAAAATACACTTCCGTGATGATACGTGTTTGTCACAGTAGGTCGCATTTTCTATCATGCATGTACATCTATGACAAATTTATGACAGAATCAAGATAGTCATACCTGTGCTGTCGTAGAAGTGTTCCATGACATTGCCAAAATTATCATCATGGAAGTGTCCACTTCCATGACGATAAATCGCGTGTCACAGAAGTGCTTTTGTCAAGGGTGACCGACACGTGGCATCCACCGTAACGGAACGCCGTTAAGCTATCGGGTCGGATTTTGGATCCGATAACCCGTTAACAGCCACGACCAATGCCGATTTTCCACGTGTAAAATTCTCATTGGCTGACGGATCCACGCGTCAACTCCGCGTTGGCACAGGAGTCACTCATCAAACGGTCGAGATGGGTCTATGATATGTTGACACGTGGACCGGCCCAAAAGTGGCCCACAAAGTTTAAATGGGCCGGCCCAATCGAAGGCCCATAAGATTTAGCGGACCATAATGGGCCGGCCCAGTTAAAGGCCCACAAAATTTAGCGGACCATAATGGGCCAGCCCAGCTAAAGGCCCACATGGTTTTGCAGACCATAATGGGCGGCCCAGCTAAAGGCCCACAAGATTTTGCGGGTCACAATGGGCCGGCCCAGCTAAAGGCCCACAAGATTCTGCAGACCATAATGGACCGGCCCAGCTGAAGGCCCAACATTCTCTGTCAAATTGTCCCGTCAACGGCATGTCTTAAACTTGTCATCAACGCGGCCCATGGTCACTTCTGGCCCGTTAACAGTCCGCTAAGTAATTGGGCCGAATTATGGCCCGGTGTATTTCCGGCCTGTTAAAGGTCCGGCTTCATTTGGGCCCATTTACAGGCCATCAAAACTTTCGACCCGTAAACGACCGTGAAGGATTTGGGTCATATTCGGCCATGTCTGACATTCAGACTGTTAGAGGCCCACTATAGCTTTGGGCCACTTTCGGCCTGTTGTCATTTTCGGCCTGTTAACACCGGACGTAAACCATGGGCCATATGTGGCCCAACGTCATATCGGGCCCATTAACGGCCCATATAAAAATGACGATAATCTAGCCCGACCGAAGTTCCGGCCTGTTAAAGGCCCGTGTATTAGGTCGGCGCATTTACGACCGTCCGAATTTCGTCCTGTCAAAGATCCGCATCGTAAATGGGCCACCATTTCAGCCTGCTAAGTCCAGTGGGTTATTTGGCACAATCAGGGCCCAATCTCACTTTCGGTCTATTAAAGGCCCATGTTTTTTATGGGCTCGAGATATTTACACCTGTAAACGGCCTATTTTTACCGAGGGCCCAAATTATGTTTAGGCATGTTAAAGGCCCACTATGGGCACATGCCTACCAGAAAAATATGAAAGCTTATGCTGATTTAGGCCTAGATATTTTTAGTGGGCTACATGCCAATTTCGGCCCGTAATCGTTTTTAGCCCAAGTGGAATGGGCTCGACGAATGTTGGCATGTTGGGCTCCTACGAAGCTTTCTGCCGAATACATTACTAAGATAAACCTACACTATACAAAAATAGCGTCGTAATTACTGCATCCTGAGGCAGCATCATAAATGTTGTATCACAACAAAATAAATTCCAACCATACAACAAAAGGCCAGTTGGCATAAAGTTTACAATCCTTCCAGATAAAAGCACCATCAGATGTATAGAAGCACAGTTCAGTTGACCTGAGAGCTAATGTTTCAGGCTGTAGAATCTGATGGAGCAACACGATCTACACATTTTTCCGCCATTGCTCTTGAACAACGAAGCGAATGTCTGATAGTCTGGTTTCAAAACCATTCATATCTTGACGACATTTCTCAACCACTATTCTTGTTTCTGAAACAACGTCCATTAGGGATTGGACTTGTGTCTGGAGCACAGATATATCACTCTGTCTAGCAGGAAGATTTTGTTCAATAGGCGATTTGGACGAGGTTACCTTGACAACCAACCCAGAATTACGCAGGAAGGTGCTTTTTGCACTGTTAGTGGAGAGATACTGGCGCACTGCAGCAAGAGGTGACATTGTGCCTGTAGTAGCCTCGTCACCTTCAGGTGGTTGTGGCTATTCAATCATTTGTTCCATAGCTTCCTGAAAGTTTGAACTTGTAGATTAGTGTACCAGATAAGTTACTAATGAGACAAAAACAAACAAAGTAGGTTAAACATTTATACATAACTTATTTTGGTGAACTACCGTAATACATTAGCATGTATTGTAGTGCCAACTACATAATAAAATCACTTTCGGAACATATGTCCATGTAGCATGCCTACTGTATTGTCTATTTCCTCACATTCGTTGACATCTAAGGATAAAGAGACATGGTTTAAAGTAGGATGAACATAGTATGACATCATTCATATCATGGACAAACAGATATAAAACAAATAGGCTATTTTATCATTGTGTGCGCACGTGAACAACTAGGTTACAGATCAACACCAAAAGAATATCCTTCATCTCTTTTAAACAATGTAAAGTGAAATGATACGTTAAGACAACTGTGAATAAAAGTGAACAGAGTAACTGACATTGGCTGCAAACCAAGTAGTTAAATGAACACATCACAGTACCAATCAGTTCAAGGCAGGAGGAGTAAGGACTTACCACAGCGGCTTGAACTGGTGTGCTCATGCCCTTGATCTTGCTGGTGTGGCAATCCTTGAAGATTTGCACTGCATTCGGTTCAAGTTCTTTTTGGTCCGCATGGGTGATAACCCACAAGTATTGGGGATCGCAACAGCTTTCGAGGGTAGAGTATTCAACCCAAATTTACTGATTCGACACAAGGGGAGCCAAAGAATATTCTCAAGTATTAGCAGCTGAGTTGTCAATTCAACCACACCTGGAAACTTAGTATATGCAGCAAAGTGTTTAGTAGCAAAGTAATATGACAGTGATGGTAACGGTAACAAAAGAGTAATGAAAGCAAAGGAATGTTTTTGGTATTTTGTAGTGATTGTAACAATAGTAACGGGAAAGTAAATAAGCGTAAACCAGTATATGAAAAGCTCGTAGGCATCAGATCAATGATGGATAATTATGCCGGATGTGGTTCATCATGTAACAGTCATAACATAGGGTGACACAGAACTAGCTCCAATTCGTTAAGGTAATGTAGGCATTTATTCCGAATATAGTCATACGTGCTTATGGAAAAGAACTTGCATGACATCTTTTGTCCTACCCTCCCGTGGCAGCGGGGTCCTAATGGAAACTAAGGGATATTAAGGCCTCCTTTTAATAGAGAACCGGAACAAAGCATTAGTACATAGTGAATACATGAACTCCTCAAACTACGGTCGTCACCGGTAAGTATCCCGATTATTGTCACTTCGGGGTTAACGGATCATAACACATAATAGGTGACTATAGACTTGCAAGATAGGATCAAGAACACTCATATATTGATGAAAACATAATAGGTTCAGATCTGAAATCATGACACTCGGGCCCTAGTGACAAGCATTAAGCATAGCAAAGTCATAGCAACATCAATCTCAGAACATAGTGGATACTAGGGATCAAACCCTAACAAAACTAACTCGATTACATGATAAATCTCATCCAACCCATCACGGTCCAGCAAGCCTACGATGGAATTACTCACGCACGACGGTGAGCATCATGAAATTGGTGATGGAGGATGGTTGATGATGGCGACGGCGACGAATCCCCCTCTCCGGAGCCCCGAACGGACTCCAGATCAGCCCTCCCGAGAGGTTTTAGGGCTTGGCGGCGGCTCCATATCGTAAAACGCGATGAAATCTTCTCTCTTATGTTTTTCTCCCCGAAAGCAGTTATATAGAGTTGGACTTGGAGTCGGGAAGTCTCCAGGGGGACCACGAGGTAGGGGGCGCGCCCTGGGGGGGGGGCACCCCCCACCCTCGTGGAAAGGGTGTGGGCCCCCTGGTCTTCATCTTTGGCGAGGATTTTTTATTATTTATTGTAAGATATTCCGTGGAGTTTCAGGTCATTCCTAGAACTTTTGTTTTCTGCACATAAAACAACATCATGGTAATACTGCTGAAAACAACGTCAGTCCGGGTTAGTTCCATTCAAATCATACAAGTTAGAGTACAAAACAAGGGCAAAAGTGTTTGGAAAAGTAGATACGACGGAGACGTATCAACAGGCTTTCCTCTGTATTTGGAACAAGTCAATATAGATACGATAATATGGCACAAAAAAGAAGGAAGTAGCAGCTATTTACAAGAGCCTCACAGTGTGCAATATAGCTACGAGATCCTGTTGTCTGTTGGAATTTCACTTTAGAATGGTTGATTTTGTTCTTCAAACAGTTAGCCTAGAAGAAGATACACTTGTAAGGCACATACATAAATACAAGTTCAATATGTGGTCTGATCAAATACATATAGCCTATGTGATACTTTGGATCAGACCAGTGTTTAACAAGGGCTGTCCAGTCTTCATCTGTAATATATTCCACTGGAGATGTTTGGGCGATTTCATTGTTAGCGTTGCCTTCAAAGTGAGATTTTCTAAGGTGGTACCGATACTGTCGCAGAGCAGACTGAAAAACATGAGTGCATGCTTGTTTAGTTGCATCATCTTTCGGATCCAACTTGAACCTCATCTGTTGAAAAAAGAATGTGAGTCTTATTAGGAGGAAGCTAGAAAGTATGGGACATAGCAAGACAATATTACTAATTGCGATGAATAACATTACTTACGGATAAATGGTCAAGGAAGGTGTTAAACTGAGTATTGTCTTTCTCATTCCTGTACTGGATCCACGTTGGGAGGATACGTGCATGACACCTAACGGCTGCCTCTGATACTAACTTGGCTGACTTTGTAGCATCACGTGGCCTTTTTAAACCTGCCTCAAAATGGATCTCCATTCTTCCTCCTTTAGATTTTGTTAATCTGTCAAGCATTATCCCTGATGTCTGTTTCCGCTTGCACCGTGGTGCTAGTTCAACAACGAATATGGAAAGTGTTAGTGTACATCAAACTGTGAGAGTACATATAAAGGAGCATGCAACTGCAACTTGACTCGGCCAGGTACCGTCTTGGTGTTGATGCTCATGAGGTTCATCTGATCTTGCCAAGTCCTGTTGTGTTAGCAATGTTTCAGAAGTAGTGTTAGGTGTGAAGGCAGCTTAGAAACTGGCCAGTTCCGAAGCAAACGAACGAGTAACTGGTTGAGATGCTGGTACAGTTGAAGTGGATGCTGCAGCTAGTGGAGCAGGTGATACTGTGTTTGTAGATTTAGCTGGTGGACTTGGACCTTCTACCGCACTATAAGTACCAGCAGAATCTCGACGGCAGAACCTTTTCCGTTTCACCCGACGAGTAACAGCACTCCCTACTATATTATTTTCCTTACTCTTTTTTGACTTTGCCATGTCAAGCTGTACCCACAACACAAAATAATAAAATCACTCTTCAGAACTCATTGATGCATGATATAGACAAGCAATACTTTGATGTAAGACAACCGTATGAGGATGGAATATGTAAGAAAAACAGGACGACATGACATATTCACAGCTACTATGTGCAAACCAAGCAGAAGGATTTTCAAGAAAATAGAAGTAATGCAAGCTAGACACCATATGCAAGATGCAACCAATATTACTCTGCCAAGTTAAAAGTGTCTTGTCATAAGTGGCAATTCGAAAAATTAGAAGCAGTACAACGTAGAACTCAATGCAAGATGCAACCACTATCAATCTGCCATGTTAAAAGTGTCCAATCATGAGTGACTGATGCGGGATACACAACAGCGGTACTTTGATGTAAGAACATGGTATGATAGATAGATGCAGTGTATTCTAGACACAGAAAGCCATGTCATATGCACATGTATAACGTATAAACTCAGCAGGTGCAATTTAATCAAAATAGAAGAAATACAGGCTAGACAACATATGCAACATGAAACCAATTATCACACTGTCAACTTAGAGTAAGCACCTGCGTTGGTGGAGTACGGGAGATGAACTCATCATGTAGACTTGGGACTTCAACTTCATTAGCAGTAGCAGTGGCAAATCTAGAGAGTCTTTGTTTGCGTCGGTGCGGAGGACCACCAACATCCCCTAACTTACTCTTTTCCTTCCTATTTTCTGATATTGCCTTATGAAGTCAAAACCACAAGAAGATGAATAAAATTAGCTTTGCATAACTGGTTGATGCATGATACAGACGAACACTACTTTGATGTAAGGCAAGCGCATGATAGGAGGATGGAATATATACAAAAAAAGACAACATTTCATATTCACACGTACGATAGGAGGATGGAATATGTATGAAAAAACAGTAAGCGGAAGGCATTTCAACAAAATTAGAAGAAACGAAAGCTAGGCACCATATGAACATGCAACCAATATCACTCTATCAGGTAAAAAGTGTCTCGTCGTAAGTGCCATTTCAAGAAATTAGAAGCAGTACAAGCTAGAAGACAATGCAAGATGCAACCTACATCACAGTCCCAAGTTAAATGTGTCTTATGGGTAAGTGATCGTTGCAGGTATAAGTTGTAAGCTACGCAGATGCAATTCAACATAATCAGAAGCAATACAAACTAGACATCATACGGAAAACGCAACCACGTATAACAGTTCCAAGTAAGAGCAAGCACCTGTGATGGTGGAGTAGGGGAGATGTGCTCATCATGTACACGTATGTTCTAGAAACAGGAACACGTGTCATATTCACAGGCATTATGTGTAAAGTAAGCAGATGCAATTCAAGTTAGAAGCAATACAAGCTAGACATCATACGCAACATGCAACCACATATAATAGTGTCAAGTTAGAGCAAGCACTTGTGATGATGGCGTAGGGAGATGTGCTCATCATCTACACAGCTACGTTGACTGTCCAGCCTTGTGTTGTCTTGCGAATATTGTTGGGAGGATGGCGGAGTAGAATCTGTAGAGAACCCCTATTTGAGTTGCTCCGAAGGACCACCATCATCCACTGCCGGACTAATTTCCTTCAGCTGTAATGATTTTGCATTGTGAAGTCAAACCGATAAGAAAAAGGTGACACACCACCTCCGCGGAGTCCTCGAGCCTCTGGACCGTCACTGGCCCATGCAACCGCCACCAAAGAAGGTTCGGGTCAACGACAGGCTGGCTCCTCACCAACTTGTGCCCCCGGTAGGTAGCGCCTGCCAATACCACCCCGGCAGAGCCCAGTCCCGGACATGGCCCATCTGGTCAAGCAGGTGTCATCCTCTGCCGACTCGACGATGAGGATGCGGGATAGGCATCGTCCACGTCGATGCGAGAAAAATTGCTTTAACTAAAAAATAGCAACAAGTTCTTACTAACGAGTTCTATTAATTCAATTAGTTCTTACTAAAAATAAACTTACTATAAATAAAAATAAACTAATACCTAATTAGTACCTAGTTCTTACTAACTAATTAGTACCTAGGAACTACTACCCTAATTACCATATAAGTAATTAACTAACTAGCACTAAAAATAGCCTAGGGTTCATACTAACTAGCACTAAATAGCTAGGGTTCATACTAAGCAGAGAATAGGGATTGGAAGGGAAGAGTGCTTACAGAGGGCGGGGAGAGAGATGGGGTCGGGGGAGACAGCGGCACCGAGGCGCGGCGAGGTGGGGTCGGGGGAGACGGCGGTGAGGCGGGGTC
>NC_057800.1:727801533-727825217 GCF_018294505.1 Triticum aestivum | reverse complement strand
GGCGGAGGCGAGGCGGGGTCAGGGGAGACGGCGGCGAGGCGGGGTCGGGGGAGACGGCGGTGAGGTGGGGTCGGGGGAGATGGCGGCGAGGCGGAGGCGACGAGGAATAGTAGAGGAGAATTGGGGGAGGAAGCAGAGGAGAGGGAATCGGGTCGTGCGGGGGGTTAGGTGAAAATAGCTTTAACAGTAGCATGGGGAGGCAAAACGCGCTGCTGCTAAAATCCGTAGTAGTAGCGCTGTTCGTAGAAGGGCGCTACTACTATACCTAGCACGTCGGGAACGGTGTGGCAATTATAGTAGTAGCGCATTCTGTTCCTGCCGCGCTACTGCTAAGCGGGTAACAATAGCGCCGTTCTAGCAGACGCGCTACTGCTAAGTAGCAGCAGCGCCTCATTTTAACAAGCTGTACTGGTAACATTCTGTGTATAAGGTTTTCCCTAGTAGTGGAAAGGAACCCTTGACGGACTATTCTCCCTGGAAGATGTTTCTTACTACCCATGTAATATAACATAACTAGTTGGGCACTTGTCTGTTCAAGCACTAATGACCCCTACGCTTGGTCTCCACGCATACCCCAGTTCTTATATAACTGAGCGGGTATTCGGATACACTCCGGACTATCGGGTCCTGACGTTGAAGCGAAAATGTCTGCCATGACAAATGATCTGCAATCTGGCTAGAAGGCATTATACATGTCACTTTAATTACATAGTCATGCAGACTGACTAAATTCCTCTTCTATACCATCCAACAGGCGGTCTAGCCAACAATCCCGTTGGGAATACTTTGTGGCTAATTCTACTTGCCCATAAACTAAGCTAATGGGAATCTCTTTCCCGTCGGGCCCCATAGGTTCGACCTCGGCCATGTGATTTGGGCCAGCCTTGGTATACCGCGTCTTCACCATGGCCCAGGCTTCCCTGGCACCTTGACGGCAGGCCGATATCTTCCATAATCGAAAGCGCCGCCATGCTCCCTTGAGCTTCTCCGTAAGCTCTGCAACGCCTTCTAGCAAGGAGACGGATGGCCATAAGGCCTGGGCAACACCTTGCATCACCTGCCGAACTTGTTCGTGCAGTTGTGAGAGCTCAGATAGAAGATCACCCGCAGACCCGGGCATTTCCTCTGCGGGACGACCTGTCAGCATACCTACAGACATAACGCTGTTAGTCGGCTTCTTCGCCGAACTCCTTAAAAAGGATTCGTTCAAGCACTTACTGAAAATACCGCGTTGAAGCCGCTTATTCTCCTTCTCGGAGTGTGCAAGCTGGGCTTGAACGTCTTTTAGTTCCACGCTTAGCTTGGTATTGGCGTCTTGGAGATTGTTTTTCTCCCGCCTGACCTCAGTCAACACGCGTTCGCCAGCCTGTAGCTGCCGCACGACATGCTGGTCCTCCAGATTTCCTCCGGATTTGTCTGCAACATCTATTGTTAGATCTGCAGCCACGCCGCACACTATATGGTAACCATCAGTCTTTAAATGTTACCAACGGGGGACTTTTTCGGTTCCTTCAATGCGGCAACAACAGCCCGCAGTTGGGCCTTGCATTCCTCCAGCTCCTATGACAGCCGAGTATTCTTCTCTATAAGAACCTGCACAATAAAGATGATCCTTAAATCAGTTTTGCTAACTATTTCAAGTCTCAGGGGCTACTGATACATATAATCGCCAGATTTACTTACCCATACATCCTTTACATACTGATCTGTGGCTCTGGCTAGACCATCTTGAGCAGCACGGAGGTACGCTTCTCCACAATTGAAGGCATCAAATGCCTCTGGTGAGAAACAAGCGTCGCGGAGTACGGCCCGGTGGCGCCTATCATTCATGGCGCTTTCCACTTCTGAATTTGTGGCGGATAATCTATATGCATCCTCTGTAGGAGGATTATCCTGCGCCCGCCCCACATCGGCTTCCACCTCTATGTCCGGTCCTGGCGCCCGACTGGTGGAAGCGTGATTAGCAACATTGCCGGACATATTCCGGCGAGCGTTTTTTCTGTTAAAGAAACACGGGCGTCATTACATTTCGAGAAAGACGACAACCATGGAGCGGGGTTTTTGTTATACCTTTGCACCGGCGTCTCCGTCCTGACCGCCTTCCTTTTTGGCCTACCAGGCCTCGGTGCCTCTTGTTGGCAAGTTGCTGCGGGTTCGGCAGGGCGTCCCGAATGCCTTCCCTGTAGAAACACCATATGTATATGGTAGGTGAAGTGTCTAAAATGGGATCCTAGTTTTTGGAGTTGGGATTTTTGTTTTTTCTTATGGGCGATGCAGGAAGCAGTCCGGGATAGTCAGCCGTAATGGCCACCATGGCGTCATCACAGCTTAGTTGATAGAACTGCCGGTCTATCAGCTCCACGAATATGACCGGATCTTCTTCGAGTCCAGGATCAAGATCCCGGTCAGGGTCCTCTGGTTGTGGAGATGGGATGCTGACCTCCCTTATGGCTTTTCGTAGTTCCTGCCGCGAAAATGGCAAGGTGAGTGCCTACAATGAAGAATGCGGGAAGAATGGGAGTAAGGAGATACAACTCACCCATCTTGGAGGGTTGTACATAGAGAATCCATCCCGTGTCTTGAGGCGGAGGAACTCCTCTTCCTCTCCCTTGAACAGTTCGGACAGAATTTTTGCCAAAGCGGCATCGTTGTCCGGACCCTTACGCACACAACAGGTGGCGTCATCTTCCCCGTTAAAACACCACAAGGGGTGCCCTCGATATTGAAGCGGTTGCACTCCCCGCATTATGCATATTGACATAACCTCGATTACTGTCAATCCTGATTGAGCTAGCGCTTTAATCCGGTTCATCAGGTAAAGGACTTCCCCGTTGTCTTCCTCCTGGGGGCTCCGTGGGCGCCAACTTCGGCATTTCTTCAAAGGAGCATTGCTGAACTCAGGAAGGCCCCGCCGAACAGGGTCCGAAAGGGGGACATCCTCCATATAAAATCATTCCGAAGGCCAGTCTTCAGACGTCTTCTTCGGAGTACCGGACATGTATCCGGTTTCGGCGATGCGCCATATTTTGGCTCCGCCCACTTGATAAAGTGATCCCTTCTGTGTGCGAGGGACGAAGCAAAATAACCTTTTCCATAGCTCGAAATGAGCCTCGCAGCCCAGGAACAACTCGCAGAGGGCAACATAGCCGGCGATGTGTAAGATGGAAGCAGGGGTGAAATTATGCAGTTGGAGGCCGTAAAACTCCAGGAGCCCGCGGAGGAACGGATGAATCGGAAATCCGAGTCCCCTGATAGATAGGGGACAAGGCATATACGCTCCCCTGTAGAGGGGCTGGGGAAGCTCTCCGCTTGCTCCCCGCCATTATAGGTGGCAAGCCCGGCTCAGACGGGCACCATATACGCCGGAGGGAGAAATCCCTTAGTCTGCATTTCGACTAACCGACTGTGTGGGACTGAACACCTCTCCCAATCACCGAGCTTAGGGCTACGGGGGTGGGAGGAGGAGCTACGGAGGTCGGCCATGCTGGAATGGATCTTTCCGAAATGCGCTCTAATGGATTCTCGCTGGGGGAGGATGGTATGGATTGGATCAAAGAATCCCCATCCCTTTAATAGACAATTTATTTATCTGGCTAGGGGGGCGAATGTAAAAATGCCCTGGCGCCTCGTATTCATTCGACGCGTGGGAGATAGCCCTTATTGGACACAGAAGCCAAGAGGTTCAACATTTATGAGGCCGGACACTGAAGGAAATATGCCCTAGAGGCAATAATAAAGTTATTATTTATTTCCTTATATCATGATAAATGTTTATTATTCATGCTAGAATTGTATTAACCGGAAACATAATACATGTGTCAATACATAGACAAACAGAGTGTCACTAGTATGCCTCTACTTGACTAGCTCGTTAATCGAAGATGGTTATGTTTCCTAACCATAAACAAAAGAGTTGTTATTTGATTAACGGGATCACATCATTAGGTGAATGATCTAATTGACATGACCCATTCCATTAGCTTAGCACCCGATCGTTTAGTATGTTGCTATTGCTTTCTTCATGACTTATACATGTTCCTATGACTATGAGATTATGCAACTCCCGTTTGCCGGAGGAACACTTTGTGTGCTACCAAACATCACAACGTAACTGGGTGATTATAAAGGTGCTCTACAGGTGTCTCCAAAGGTACATGTTGGGTTGGCGTATTTCGAGATTAGGATTTGTCACTCTGATTGTCGGAGAGGTATCTCTGGGCCCTCTCGGTAATGCACATCACTGAAGCCTGGCAAGCATTGCAACTAATGAGTTAGTTGCGGGATGATGTATTACGGAACGAGTAAAGAGACTTGCCGGTAACGAGATTGAACTAGGTATTGGATACCGACGATCGAATCTCGGGCAAGTAACATATCGATGACAAAGGGAACAACGTATGTTGTTATGCGGTCTGACCGATAAAAGATCTTCATAGAATATGTAGGAGCCAATATGAGCATCCAGGTTCCGCTATTGGTTATTGACCGGAGACGTGTCTCGGTCATGTCTACATTGTTCTCGAACCCGTAGGGTCCGCACGCTTAAGGTTACGATGACAGTTATATTATGAGTTTATGCATTTTGATGTACCGAAGTTTGTTCGCAGTCCCGAATGTGATCAAGGACATGACAAGGAGTCTCTAAATGGTCGAGACATAAAGATTGATATATTGGAAGCCTATATTTGGATATCGGAAGCGTTCCGGGTGAAATCGGGATTTTACCGGATTACTGGGAGGTTACCGGAACCCCCCGGGAGGTATATGGGCCTTAGTGGGCCTTAGTGGAAGAGAGGAGAGGTGTCCAGAGATGGGCCGCGCCCCCCCTTTGGTCCAAATAGGACAAGGAGAGGGGGCCGGCCCCCCTTCCTCCTCTCTCTCCTCTTTTCCCCCCTCCGCGAATCTTATTCCAACTAGGAAAGGGGGGGGAGTCCTACTCCCGGAAGGAGTAGGACTCCTCCTGGCGCACCACCTCTTGGCCGGCCAGCCCCCCCCTTTGAGCCTTTATATACGGAGGCACGGGGCACCCCTAGAGACACAAGTTGATCCACATGATCATATTCTTAGCCGTGTGCGGTGCCCCCTTCCACCATAGTCCTCGATAATATTGTAGCGGTGCTTAGGCGAAGCCCTGCGATGGTAGTACATCAAGATCGTCACCACGCCGTCGTGCTGACAGAACTCTTCCCCGACACTTTGCTGGATCAGAGTCCAGGGATCGTCATCGAGCTGAACGTGTGCTAGAACTCGGAGGTGCCGTAGTTTCGGTGCTTGATCGGTCGGGCCGTGGAGACGTACGACTACATCAACCAAGTTAGCGCTTCCGTTGTCGATCTACAAGGGTACGTAGATCACACTCTCCCCCTCTCGTTGCTATGCATCACCATGATCTTGCGTGTGCGTAGGAATTTTTTTGAAATTACTACGTTACCCACAGTGGCATCCGAGCCTAGGTTTTATATGTTGATGTTATATGCACGAGTAGAACACAAGTGAGTTGTGGGTGATATAAGTCATACTGCTTACCAGCATGACATACTTTGGTTCGGCGGTATTGTTGGACGAAGTGGCCCGGACCGACATTATGCGTACGCTTACGCGAGACCGGTTCTCCCGACGTGCTTTGCACAAAGGTGGCTAGCGGGTGATAGTTTCTCCAACTTTAGTTGAACCGAGTGTGGCTATGCCCGGTCCTTGTGAAGGTTAAAACAGCACCAACTTGACAAACTATCGTTGTGGTTTTGATGCATAGGTAAGATTGGTTCTTGCTTAAGCCCGTAGCAGCCACGTAAAACTTGCAACAACAAAGTAGAGGACGTCTAACTTGTTTTTGCAGGGCATGTTGTGATGTGATATGGTCAAGACATGATACTAAATTTTATTGTATGAGATGATCATGTTTTGTAACCGAGTTATCGGCAACTGGCAGGAGCCATATGGTTGTCGCTTTATTGTATGCAATGCAATCGCGCTGTAATGCTTTACTTTATCACTAAGCGGTAGCGATAGTCGTGGAAGCATAAGATTGGCGAGACGACAACGATGCTACGATGGAGATCAAGGTGTCGCGCCGGTGACGATGGTGATCATGACGGTGCTTCGAATATGGAGATCACAAGCACAAGATGATGATGGCCATATCATATCACTTATATTGATTGCATGTGATGTTTATCTTTTATGCATCTTATCTTGCTTTGATTGACGGTAGCATTATAAGATGATCTCTCACTAATTATCAAGAAGTGTTCTCCCTGAGTATGCACCATTGCGAAAGTTCTTCGTGCTGAGACACCACATGATGATCGGGTGTGATAGGCTCTACGTTCAAATACAACGGGTGCAAAATAGTTGCACACGCGGAATACTCAGGTTATACTTGACGAGCCAAGCATATACAGATATGGCCTCGGAACACGGAGACCGAATGGTCGAGCGTGAATCATATAGTAGATATGATCAACATAGTGATGTCCACCAATGAAACTGCTCCATCTCACGTGATGATCGGACATGGTTTAGTTGATTTGGATCACGTGATCACTTAGAGGATTAGAGGGATGTCTATCTAAGTGGGAGTTCTTAAGTAATATGATTAAATTGAACTTAAATTTACCATGAACTTAGTCTCGGTAGTATTTTGCAAATCATGTTGTAGATCAATAGCTCACCTTGTTGCTTCCCTGTGTTTATTTTGATATGTTCCTAGAGAAAATTGTGTTGAAAGATGTTAGTAGCAATGATGCGGATTGGATCCGTGATCTGAGGTTTATCCTCATTGCTGCACAGAAGAATTATGTCCTTGATGCACCGCTAGGTGACAGACCTATTGCAGGAGCAGATGTAGACGTTATGAACGTTTGGCTAGCTCAAAATGATGACTACTTGATAGTTTAGTGCACCATGCTTAATGGCTTAGAATCGGGACTTCAAAGACGTTTTGAACGTCATGGAGCATATGAGATGTTCCAGAAGTTGAAGTTAATATTTCAAGCAAATACCCGAGTTGAGAGATATGAAGTCTCCAACAAGTTCTATAGCTAAAAGATGGAGGAGAATCGCTCAACTAGTGAGCATGTGCTCAGATTGTCTGAGTACTACAATCGCTTGAATCAAGTGGGAGGTAATCTTCCAGATAAGATAGTGATTGACAGAATTCTCTAGTCACCATCACCAAGTTAGTAGAACTTCGTGATGAACTATGATATGCAAGGGATAACGGAAATGATTCCCAAGCTCTTCGTAATGCGGAAATTGACGAAGGTAGAAATCAAGAAAAACATCAAGTGTTGATGGTAGACAAGACCACTAGTTTCAAGAAAAGGGCAGAGGGAAGAAGGGGAACTTCAAGAAGAACAGCAAGCAAGTTGCTGCTCAAGTGAAGAAGCCCAAGTCTGGTCCTAAGCCTGAGACTAAGTGCTTCTAATGCAAAGGGACTGGTCACTGGAAGCGGAACTATCCCAAGTTATTGGCAGATAAAGAAGGATGGCAAAGCATATTTGATATACATGTTATTGATGTGTACTTTACTAGTGTTTATAGCAACCCCTCAGTATTTGATACTAGTTCAGTTGCTAAGATTAGTAACTCGAAACGGGAGTTGCAGAATAAACAGAGACTAGTTTAGGGTGAAGTGACGATGTGTGTTGGAAGTGGTTCCAAGATTGATATGATCATCATCGCACACTCCCTATACGTTCGGGATTAGTGTTGAACCTAAATAAGTGTTATTTGGTGTTTGCGTTGAGCATGCATATGATTTGATCATGTTTATTGTAATACGGTTATTCATTTAAGTAAGAGAATAAATTGTTGTTCTGTTTACATGAATAAAACCTTATATGGTTACACACCCAATGAAAATAGTTCGTTGGATCTCGATCGTAGTGATACACATAATCATAATATTGAAACCAAAAGATGCAAAGCTAATAATGATAGTGCAACTTATTTGTGGCACTGCCGTTTAGGTCATATTGGTGTAAAGCGCATGAAGAAACTCCATGCTGATGGGTTTTTGGAATCACTTGATTATGAATCAGTTGATGCTTGCGAACCATGCCTCATGGGCAAGATGACTAAAACACCATTCTCCGGAACTATGGAGCGAGCAACTGACTTATTGGAAATAATACATACTGATGTATCCGATGAGTGTTAAGGCTCGTGGCGGGTATCATTATTTTCTGACCTTCACAGATAATTTGAGCACATATGGGTATATCTACTTAATGAAACACAAGTCTGAAATATTTGAAAAGTTCAAAGAATTTCAGAGTGAAGTGGAGAATCATCGTAACAAGAAAAATAAAAGTTTCTACGATCTGATCGCGGAGACAAATATTTGATTTATGAGTTTGGTCTTCAATTAAAACAATGTGGAATAGTTTCACAAACTCATGCCACCTGGAACACCACAACGTAATGGTGTGTCCGAATGTCGTAATCGTACTTTACTAGATATGGTGCGATCTATGATGTCTCTTACTGATTTACCGCTATCGTTTTGGGGTTATGCTTTGGAGATGGCCGCATTCACATTAAATAGGGCACCATCCAAATCCGTTGAGACGACGCCTTATGAACTATGGGTTGGCAAGAAACCAAAGTTGTCGTTTCTGAAAGTTTGGGGCTGCGATGCTTATGTGAAAAAGCTTCAACCTAATAAGCTCGAACCGAAATCGGAGAAATGTGTCTTCATAGGATATCCAAAGGAGACTATTGGATACACCTTCTATCAGAGATCCGAAGGCAAGACTTTTGTTGCTAAATTCGGAAACTTTCTGGAGAAGGAGTTTCTCTCGAAAGAAGTGAGTGGGAGGAAAGTAGAACTTGACGAGGTAACTGTACCTACTCCCTTATTGGAAAGTAGTGCATCACAGAAAACTGTTTCTGTGACACCTACACCAATTAGTGAGGAAGCTAATGATAATGATCATGAAACTTCAGAACAAGATACTACTGAACCTCGTAGATCAACCAGAGTGAGATCTGCGCCAGAGTGGTACGGTAATCCTGTTCTGGAAGTCATGCTACTAGATCATGATGAAGCTACGAACTATGAAGAAGCGATGGTGAGCCCAGCTTCCGCAAAATGGCTTGAAGCCATGAAATCTGAGATGGGATCCATGTATGAGAACAAAGTGTGGACTTTAGTTGACTTGCCCAATGATCGGCAAGCAATTAAGAATAAATGGATCTTCAAGAAGAAGACTGACACCGACGGTAATATTATTGTCTACAAAGCTCGACTTGTCGCAAAAGGGTTTCGGCAAGTTCAAGGGATTGACTACGATGAGACCTTCTCACCCGTAGCGATGCTTAAGTCTGTCCGAATCATGTTAGCAATTGCCACATTTTATGATTATGAAATTTGGCAGATGGATGTCAAAACTGCATTCCTGAATGGATTTCTAGAAGAAGAGTTGTATATGATGCAACTAGAGGGTTTTGTCGATCCAAAGGGAGCTAAGAAAGTGTGCAAGCTCCAGCGATCCATTTATGGAATGGTGCAAGCCTCTTGGAGTTGGAATAAACGCTTTGATAGTGTGATCAAAGCATTTGGTTTTATACAGACTTTCGGAGAAGCCTGTATTTACAAGAAAGTGAGTGGGAGCTCTATAGCATTTCTGATATTATATGTGGATGACATATTACTGATTGGAAATGATATAGAATTTCTGGATAGCATAAAGGGATACTTGAATAAGAGTTTTTCAATGAAAGACCTCGGTGAAGCTGCTTACATATTAGGCATTAAGATCTATAGAGATAGATCAAGACGCTTAATTGGACTTTCACAAAGCACATACCTTGACAAAGTTTTGAAGAAGTTCAAAATGGATCAAGCAAATAAAGGGTTCTTGCCTGTGTTACAAGGTGTGAAGTTGAGTCAGACTCAATGCCCGACCACTGCAGAAGATAGAGAGAAAATGAAAGATGTTCCCTATGCTTCAGCCATAGGCTCTATCATGTATGCAATGCTGTGTACCAGACCTGATGTGTGCCTTGCTATAAGTCTAGCAGGGAGGTACCAAAGTAATCCATGAGTGGATCACTGGACAGCGGTCAAAATTATCCTTAGTGGAATAAGGAAATATTTCTCAATTATGGAGGTGACAAAAAGGTTCGTCGTAAAAAGTTACGTCGATACAAGTTTTGACACAGATCTGGATGACTCTAAGTCTCGATCTAGATACATATTGAAAGTGGGAGCAATAAGCTAGAGTACCTCCGTGCAGAGCATTGTTGACATAGAAATTCGGAAAATACTTACGGATCTGAATGTGACAGACCCGTTGAGTAAAATTATCTCACAAGAAAAACATGATCACACCTTAGTACTCTTTGGGTGTTAATCACATAGTGATGTGAACTAGATTACTGACTCTAGTAAACCCTTTGGGTGTTGATCACATATCGATGTGAACTATGGGTGTTAATCACATGGTGATGTGAACTATTGCTGTTAAATCACATGGCGATGTGAACTAGATTATTGACTCTAGTGCAAGTGGGAGACTGAAGGAAATATGCCCTAGAGACAATAATAAAGTTATTATTTATTTCCTTATATCATGATAACTGTTTATTATTCATGCTAGAATTGTATTAACTGGAAACATAATACATGTGTGAATACATAGACAAACAGAGTGTCACTAGTATGCCTCTACTTGACTAGCTCGTTAATCGAAGATGGTTATGTTTCCTAACCATAAACAAAAGAGTTGTTATTTGATTAACGGGATCACATCATTAGGTGAATGATCTGATTGACATGACCCATTCCATTATCTTAGCACCCGAGCGTTTAGTATGTTGCTATTGCTTTCTTCATGACTTATACATGTTCCTATGACTATGAGATTATGCAACTCCCGTTTGCCAGAGGAACACTTTGTGTGCTACCAAACGTCACAACGTAACTGGGTGATTATAAAGGTGCTCTACAGGTGTCTCCAAAGGCACATGTTGGGTTGGCGTATTTCAAGATTAGGATTTGTCACTCCGATTGTCGGAGAGGTATCTCTGGGCCCTCTCGGTAATGCACATCACTGAAGCCTTGCAAGCATTGCAACTAATGAGTTAGTTGCGGGATGATGTATTACAGAACGAGTAAAGAGACTTGCCGGCAACGAGATTGAACTAGGTATTGGATACCGACGATCGAATCTCGGGCAAGTAACATACCGATGACAAAGGGAACAACATATGTTGTTATGCGGTCTGACCGATAAAAGATCTTTGTAGAATATGTAGGAGCCAATATGAGCATCCAGTTTCCGCTATTGGTTATTGACCGGAGACGTGTCTCGGTCATGTCTACATTGTTCTCGAACCTGTAGGGTCCGCACGCTTAAGGTTACGATGACAGTTATATTATGAGTTTATGCATTTTGATGTACCGAAGTTTGTTCGGAGTCCCGGATGTGATCACGGACATGACGAGGAGTCTCGAAATGGTCGAGACATAAAGATTGATATATTGGAAGCCTATATTTGGATATCGGAAGCGTTCCGAGTGAAATCGGGATTTTACCGGATTACCGGGAGGTTACCGGAACCCCCCGGGAGGTATATGGGCCTTAGTGGGCCTTAGTGGAAGAGAGGAGAGGTGGCCAGAGATGGGCCGCGCGCCCCTCCCCCCTTTGGTCCGAATAGGACAAGGAGAGGGGGCCGTCCCCCCTTCCTCCTCTCTCTCCTCTTTTCCCCCCTCCGCGAATCCTATTCCAACTAGGAAAGGGGGGGAGTCCTACTCCCGGAAGGAGTAGGACTCCTCCTGGCGCGCCACCTCTTGGCCGGCCAGCCCCCCCCCTTTGAGCCTTTATATACGGAGGCACGGGGCACCCCTAGAGACACAAGTTTATCCACGTGATCATATTCTTAGCCGTGTGCGGTGCCCCCTTCCACCATAGTCCTCGATAATATTGTAGCGGTGCTTAGGCGAAGCCCTGCGACGGTAGTACATCAAGATCGTCACCACGCCGTCGTGCTGACGGAACTCTTCCCCGACACTTTGCTGGATCGGAGTCCGGGGATCGTCATCGAGCTGAACGTGTGCTAGAACTCGGAGGTGCCATAGTTTTGGTGCTTGATCGGTCGGGCCATGGAGATGTACGACTACATCAACCAAGTTAATGCTTCCATTGTCGATCTACAAGGGTACGTAGATCACACTCTCCCCCTCTCGTTGCTATGCATCACCATGATCTTGCGTGTGCGTAGGAATTTTTTTGAAATTACTACGTTACCCAACAGACACTACTTACGAACACTCAAAAATTGGAGAGGAACCCGTCTTGCAATGCCGAAGACAACACAAGCGCCGGACTCATCATCATTGAAGCCTGGTTTAGGGGCTACTGAGGGAGTCCTGGATTAGGGGGCTCCGGATAGCCGGACTATATCCTTTGGCTGGACTGTTGGACTATGAAGATACAAGATTGAAGACTTCGTCTCGTGTCCGGATGGGACTCTACTTGGCGTGGAAGGCAAGCTAGGCAGTACGGATATGGATATCTCCTCCTTTGTAACTGACCTTGTGTAACCCTAGCCCCCTCCGGTGTCTATATAAACCGGAGGGTTTTAGTCTGTAGTACAACATACAATCATACCATTGGCTAGCTTCTAGGGTTTAGCCTCTCCGATCTCGTGGTAGATCAACTCTTGTAATACTCATATCATCAAGAATAAATCAAGAAGGACGTAGGGTTTTACCTCCATCAAGAGGGCCCGAACCTGGGTAAAACATCGTGTCCCCTGCCTCCTGTTACCATCCGCCTTAGACGCACAGTTCGGGACCCCCTACCCAAGATCCGCCGGTTTTGACACCGACACTCCCCCTCTCTCGTGGAGATTTATTCGATGTAATCTTCTTTTTGCGGTGTGTTTGTTGAGAATGATGAATTGTGGGTTTATGATCAAGTCTATCTATGAATAATATTTGAATCTTCTCTGAATTCTTTTATGTATGATTGGTTATCTTTGCAAGTCTCTTCGAATTATCAGTTTGGTTTGGCCTACTAGATTGGTTGTTCTTGCCATGGGAGAAGTGCTTAGCTTTGGGTTCAATCTTGCGGTGTCCTTTCCCAGTGACAGAAGGGGCAGCAAGGCACGTATTGTATTGTTGCCATCGAGGATAACATGATGGGGTTTTTATCATATTGCATGAAACTATCCCTCTACATCATGCCATCTTGCTTAAGGCGTTACTCTGTTTTTAACTTAATACTCTAGATGCATGCTGGATAGTGGTCGATGAGTGGAGTAATAGTAGTAGATGCAGAATCGTTTCGGTCTACTTGTCTCGGACGTGATGCCTATATACATGATCATACCTAGATATTCTCATAACTATGCTCAATTCTGTCAATTGCTCAATAGTAATTTGTTCACCCACCGTAGAATACTTATGCTCTTGAGAGAATCCACTAGTGAAACCTATGGCCCCCGGGTCTCTTTCTCATCATATTAATCTCCATCACTTTACTATTGCTTTGCGTTTACTTTACTTTTACTTTATTTACTTTGCATCTCTATACCAAAAATACCAAAAAAATTATTATTTATCATCTCTATCAGATCTCACTTTCGTAAGTGACCGTGAAGGGATTGACAACCCCTAAGCGCGTTGGTTGTGTTGAGCTATTGTTTTTGTGTAGGTACGAGGGACTCGAGCGTTGCCTCCTACTGGATTGATACCTTGGTTCTCAAAAACTGAGGGAAATACTTACGCTACTTTGCTGCATCATCCCTTCCTCTTCGGGGAAATCCAACGCAGTGCTCAATAGGTAGCAAGAAGAATTTCTGACGCCGTTGCCGGGGAGTCTGTGCAAAAGTCAACATACCAAGTACCCATCACAATCCCTATCTCCCGCATTACATTATTTTCTATTTGCCTCTCGTTTTCCTCTCTCCCACTTCACCCTTGCCGTTTTATTCGCCCTCTCTCTATCCTCCCTCTCTATTTGCCTCTTTTGCCCATTTTCTCTTGTTTGCTCGTGTGCTAGTTTGTTTGCTTGTCGTCATGGCTAGCTCTTTACCTTCTGCCTCTATGTCTAAAATTGGGGATACCATTGTCGATAATAATTTTGATGCTCCTACTAAAGAACCCACTATCTCACATATAAAAAGATTTCGTGTTGGTAGCGGTAATATTATTGGAAAAGGAGTTATTTAAGATTTCTTTACTTGTGCCGGTGCTTTACCTTCTATGGGTAGTTCTATTCTTCATAGAACTAGTAGTCTTGCGGATGCTATTGCCATGCTTGTAGTTGAACTTGAGAGGCAATTCATGCACTTGCATCCTTCTATACAAAGGATTTTCCTAGAATTTTCTAATATTGAGCATTCTTCTGTTAAGCGTGCCATTACTATCTTTTTGGCTCATGAGTTTTCATTCATAATTAAAGAGGCCAAAGAAATCTTTGCGCATTATAGGGTGGATGCTTGCCGTCCTCCCATAGAGACTATCCTCTTTGATCAAGAAGAAATAATGCGTTTTCAATCTCTAGACTATGTTGCTTTCAATGAAAATCTTAGAAAAAGGGTTCCTACCAATGTTTTAGTTGACAGAATTTCTGAACTTAATGATGATTTAGCTATTCGAGATAATGAATTGGGATATTCTCTTGAATATAGGCTCACAAAGTTCTGTCAAAAGAATGCTTATAATGATGAATTGGTTGTGCAATATGAAGGACCAAAGGAGGAACCTATACCTCCCAAGGTTGATCTTGGAGACTTTTGTCCCAACAAATTTAGCCCTTTTGATTACTTTTTCTTGCCTCAAAGAAAACTTGCTGCTGAACGTAGAGAATATGAAATGAGTTTTAACAATCTATCTTACTATTATGGCAATACCTAGATCTATTCTTGCTTGTTAGGCCTAGCTAGGGGCGTTAAACGATAGCGCTTGTTGGGAGGCAACCCAATTTTATTTTTATTCCTTGCTTTTTGCTCCTGTTTAGTAATAAATAAATTATCTGGCCTCTGTTTTGGTTGTGTTTTTTGTGTTTAATTAGTGTTTGTGCCAAGTAGAACCGTTGGGAAGACTTGGTGAAAGTCTTGTTGAACTTGCTGTAAAAAACAGAAACTTTAGCGCTCCCGAGAACTGCTATCATTTTTATTTGGAAAGTTACATTTAGTTAATTATTTTTTCAGATTATTAATAGATAAATTCCTCACGTCCAGCAATTTATTTTAGAATTTTTGGGGTTCCAGATCTTGCGCTAGCTACAGATTACTACAGACTGTTCTGTTTTTGACAGATTCTGTTTTTCGTGTGTTGTTTGCTTATTTTGATGAATCTATTGCTAGTAAAATAGTTTATAATCGATAGAGAAGTTGGAATATAGTAGGTTTAACACCAATATAAATAAATAATGAGTTCATTACAGTACCTTGAAGTGGTCTTTTGTTTTCTTTCGCTAACGGAGCTCACGAGTTTTCTACCTTAAGTTTTGTGTTGTGAAGTTTTCAAGTTTTGGGTAAGGATTTGATGGATTATGGAACAAGGAGTGGCAAGAGCCTAAGCTTGGGAATGCCCATGGCACCCCCAAGATAATCTAAGGATACCTAAAAGCCAAAGCTTGGGGATGCCCCGGAAGGCATCCCCTCTTTCGTCTACTTCTATCGGTAACTTTACTTGGAGCTATATTTTTATTCACCACATGATATGTATTTTTCTTGGAGCGTCTTTTATGATTTGAATCTTTGCTTATTAGTTTACTATAATCATCCTTGCTGTACACACCTTTTGAGAGAGCCATACATGATTTGGAATTTGATAGAATACTCTATGTACTTCACTTATATCTTTTGAGCTTTATAGTTTTGCTCTAGTGCTTCACTTATATCTTTTAGAGCACCGTGGTGGATTTGTTTTATAGAAACTATTGATCTCTCATGCTTCACTTAGATTATTTTGAGAGTCTTAATAGCATGGTAATTTGATTAAAATCCTAATATGCTTGGTATGCAAGATTAATAATAAAACTTTCGTATGAGTGTGTTGAATACTAAGAAGAAATTGATGCTTGATAATTGTTTTGAGATATGAGGATGGTGATATTAGAGTCATGCTAGTTGGGTAGTTGTGAATTTGAGAAATGCTTGTGTTAAAGTTTGTGATTCCCGTAGCATGCACGTATGGTGAACCGTTATGTGATGAAGTTGGAGCATGATTTATTTATTGATTGTCTTCCTTATGAGTGGCAGTCGGGGACGAGCGATGGTCTTTTCCTACCAATCTATCCCCTAGGAGCATGCACGTAATACTTTGCTTTGATAACTTCTAGATTTTTGCAATAAGTATATGAGTTCTTTATGACTAATGTTGAGTCCATGGATTATACGCACTTTCCTTCCTTCCACCATTGCTAGCCTCTCTAATACCGCGCACTTTTCGCTGGTATCATACACCCACCAAATACCTTCCTCAAAACAGCCACCATACCTACCTATCATGGCATTTCCATAGCCATTCCGAGATATATTGCCATGCAACTTTCCACCGTTCCGTTCATTATGACACGCTCCATCATTATCATATTGCTAGCATGATCATGTAGTTGACATCGTATTTGTGGCAAAGCCACTATTCATAGTTCTTTCATACATGTCACTCTTGATTCATTGCACATCCCAGTACACCGCCAGAGGCATTCATATAGAGTCATATTTTGTTCTAAGAATCGAGTTGTAATTCATGAGTTGTAAGTAAATAAAAGTGTGATGATCATCATTATTAGATCATTGTCCCAGTGAGGAAAGGATGATGGAGACTATAATTCCCCCACAAGTCGGGATGAGACTCCGGACGAAAAAAAGAGGCCATCAAAAAGGAGAAAGGCCCAAAAAAATGAGAGAAAAGAGAGAAGGTACAATGTTACTATCCTTTTACCACACTTGTGCTTCAAAGTAGCACCATGATCTTCATGATAGAGAGTCTCTCATTATGTCACTTTCATATACTAGTGGGAATTTTTCATTATAGAACTTGTCTTGTATATTCCAATGATGGGCTTCCTCAAAATGCCCTAGGTCTTCGTGAGCAAGCAAGTTGGATGCACACCCACTTAGTTTCTTTTGAGCTTTCATATACTTATAGCTCTAGTGCACCCGTTGCATGGCAATCCCTACTCACTCACATTGTTATCTATTGATGGGCATCCCCATAGCCCGTTGATACGCCTAGTTGATGTGAGACTATCTTCTCCCTTTTTGTCTTCTCCACAACCACCATTCTATTCCACCTATAGTGCTATATCCATGGCTCACGCTCATGTATTGCGTGAAGATCGAAAAAGTTTTGAAAATGTCAAAAGTATGAAACAATTGCTTGGCTTGTCATCGGGGTTGTGCATGATTTAAATACTTTGTGTGGTGAAGATAGAGCATAGCCAGACTATATGATTTTGTAGGGATAGCTTTCTTTGGCCATGATAATTTGAGAAGACATAATTGATTTGTTAGTATGCTTGAAGTATTATTATTTTTATATCAATATGAACTTTTGTCTTGAATCTTTTGAATCTGAATATTCATACCACAATTAAGAAGATTTACATTTAAATTATGCCAAGTAGCACTCCGCGTCAAAATTTTTGTTTTTATCATTTACCTACTCGAGGACGAGCATGAATTAAGCTTGGGGATGCTTGATACATCTCCAACGTATCTATAATTTTTGATTGCTCCATGCTATATTATCTACTGTTTTAGACATTATTGCGCTTTATTTTCCACTTTTATATTATTTTTGGGACTAACCTATTAACCGGAGGCCCAGCCCAGAATTGCTGTTTTTTGCCTGTTTTAGGGTTTCGAAGAAAAGGAATATCAAACGGAGTCCAAATGGAATGAAACCTTCGGAAACGTGATTTTTTCATCAGATAAGATCCAGGAGACTTGGACCCTCCGTCAAGAAAGCCACGAGGGTAGGGGGCGCCCCCCTAGGGCGCGCTCCCCTGCCTCGTGGGCCCCTCGAAGCTCCACCGACGTACTTCTTCCTCCTCTATATATATATATATATATATATATATATATATATATATATATATATATATATATCCATGTACCCCCAAACGATCGGGGACGGAGCCAAAAACCTAATTCCACCGCCGCAACTTTCTATATCCACGAGATCCCATCTTGGGGCCTGTTCCGGAGCTCTGCCGGAGGAGGCATCGATCACGGAGGGCTTCTACATCATCATCCAAGCCCCTCCGATGAAGTGTGAGTAGTTTACTTCAGATCTACGGGTCCATAGCTAGTAGCTAGATGGCTTCTTCTCTCTTTTTGTATCTCAATACAATGTTCTCCCCCTCTCTCGTGGAGATCTATTCGATGTAATCTTCTTTTGCGGTGTGTTTGTTGAGACCGATGAATTGTGGGTTTATGATCAAGTCTATCTATGAATAATATTTGAATCTTCTCTGAATTCTTTTATGTATGATTGGTTATCTTTGCAAGTCTCTTCGAATTATCAGTTTGATTTGGCCTACTAGATTGGTTGTTTTTGCCATGGGAGAAGTGCTTAGCTTTGGGTTTAATCTTGCGGTGTCCTTTCCCAATTACAGAAGGGCAGCAAGGCATGTATTGTATTGTTGCCATCGAGGATAACAAGATGGTTTTTTTATCATATTGCATGAAACTATCCCTCTACATCATGTCATCTTGCTTAAGGCGTTACTCTGTTTTTAACTTAATACTCTAGATGCATGCTGGATAGCGGTCGATGAGTGGAGTAATAGTAGTAGATGCAGAATCGTTTCGGTCTACTTGTCTCGGACGTGATGCCTATATACATGATCATACCTAGATATTCTCATAACTATGCTCAATTCTGTCAATTTCTCAACAGTAATTTGTTCACCCACCATAGAATACTTATGCTCTTGAGAGAAGCCACTAGTGAAACCTATGGCCCCCGGGTCTCTTTCTCATCATATCAATCTCCATCACTTTACTATTGCTTTGCTTTTACTTTATTTACTTTGCATCTCTATACCAAAAATACCAAAAATATATTATTTATCATCTCTATCAGATCTCACTTTCATAAGTGACCGTGAAGGGATTGACAACCCCTAAGTGCGTTGGTTGCATTGAGCTATTGTTTTTTGTGTAGGTACGAGGGACTCGAGCATAGCCTCCTACTGGATTGATACCTTGGTTCTCAAAAACTGAGGGAAATACTTATGCTACTTTGCTACATCATCCATTCCTCTTCGGGGAAATCCAACGCATTGCTCAAGAGGTAGCAATGTACGAACATGGTTAATAGACATATGTAGTATGTATCAAAAACAGGAAGGCATGTCATTATCAAAGGTATAATGTGTAAAGTAAGTGGATGCAATTTAACCAAATTGGAAGCAATACAAGCTAGACACCATATGCAACATGCAACCACATTCGACAGCGCGAAGTTAAAGCAAGCACCTGGGATGGTTGTGTGTAGCAATTGAGATCATCAACTGCAGAGCTACGTTTACTGTCTCCAACTGCTGACACTGCACCCATTAGAGCGCTGAAACGCTTAGTGCTTATCTTCGAATTACACTGGAGCGACTTCTGTCTTTTCTTTTCTGCATTCATCAACACTGCGTCAGAGTCTAAAATACCCATGCATAAAAAAACAATAGTGTGAGTATGGGTGAAGTGTGTGCACAATTAGTATAGTGTAAAGGTAGCAGATAGCAGGTCGGTGAGAAATAAATGACGGGAGATATATGATAGCTCTACAACATGAATGGCACACTAAATTACTACAAGATTCTATGAAAATAACAGTCGACTGAAAGCAAATAGGTCAGTACATTTTTTCACCGTCCGATGTACAAAGAACGGGCATATCGCCTTCATCTACCTCCAGCCAGTCAGTGTTGACGATCTTCCTCGAAACGCCAGCGACCATCGGCCCAGTATCCCTCCCCTTCCTGCACCCTCCCCTCGACCTCACCGCACCGCCGTGCTTGGCACCGCCCTCGGCCATCCATTCAAGCCCCCCAACCTCCAGATCGGGCGCACGCAGCTCCTGCGCCCCACACCCCTATGATAGACACCGATGTGCCGCTTCCCCGGGGAACAAGCGGACTAGGTGCTCCGCGCGCCTAAGCGGGTGCTGCTTCTTTTAATTGCGGTTCGATTGACCCTGAATTGAAATCTAGGCAGGCTACTGACCTCTAGCAAAGGTGAAATAGTAAAAGGGAGGAAACCTTGTCCATTTAGTATCACGAAGAAGATGCAGTAAGAAGCGCTCAACTAGTTTCTTTCGTGGGATGAATACGGTGTGAGCGAAGACGTAAGATTTGCACGAATAAGGGAAGAGGAGTACCTCTTTTTGCTGGCAGTGTTGTGTCCTCCTTCTATTTTTCCGACGATCTTCTTGTTGTTCGCCGGAAACCAGAAGTTGTGGAGGACGATGTAGCCTTGGATGAACCCATGGACAAGTTGTTGAGTGTGGTGCGGTGGCCATCTGTCCGCGGCGGGGAAGCAGACCCGAGGCGACGAACGATGGCGTAGCGGGAACAGCTCCGGTGCGGTGGATGGCTGCGATAGTGGAGCCACAGCAGTGAGGCGCAGGACGGCGTGGTCGGAGTGGTTCTGGTATGGCACACATCGGCGTCGGCGTCGTGGAGGCAGTTCTGCCTCGGCTTCAGCTGCTAAGTCCTTGAGGGCGTTGCGGTTGCGGTTGCGTTGGACGACGACGTCGGGGTACCAGCTCCGGCGTGATGGAGGAGGGTGGCGGTGGATTGGCCGCTATGGGGTGGAGGACGGAGGAGGCTGGGGTTCGTGGCTAGTGGAGAGGGCGTTTTCGCGCCCATGGAGTATGAATGGGGAAACCGAGGGAGGCGGGGAACTAAGGGGGAACAATGTTTCGGTTTGAGATGCGCTTGTTTGAAATTTGGGGAAAGTTACAAACTATTCCCCCATCTAAAATTTTGGACATATTGCGGGTTGGGGGTAGGACAGTCATGTCAGGTGTCCCAAATGTGGGCGGGATAGATGTCGGCCGAGCGCATGGGTAGGCGCCCATGGTGTATGAATGCTTCTCGGAGGCGGTTGAGACTGGCGTCTTGGTGAAGTTACAAAGCTACCCCGAATTAGACCTTTGGACATCGGGCCGATAGGCTACACGGGCCAGAGTCAGGACAGTAATTTCCTACCACCAAAACATTAGTCTCGCGCGGTTTCGGGTGACCAGAGGCCTATTTGGCGCTTCGTTCAATATTTGGGAGCAGAAGCATTAACGTTTTCGGTTCTCTTGAATTGAACTTTCAGGATTTGTCAAACTTCACAAATCTTTACTCTTGAAAATCCTAAAGCTACGATTATTTTGGAATGGAGGGGTACATTTGAATATACATTTTATACGAGTATATATTAAAAAATATGCAACTTACCTCAGTTCATGCATGGTTCCAGATATAATCTCCTTGGTTGCAAAAAAAAGTTAGATATGCGTATGAATATATATAGCATGTTCAAACTCACAACAAAGATTGATGCCCCCTTTTACATCTGATTTACAAATGCCATTTTCTCGGGTTCAAATAGATGAATGCACTTCCTATGAATTCGAATCTTCGAAACCCCCTTTATGTTGAATTCGACATGTATTCTATTTCATAGCTAGCAATTTGGAATGTATCCATGCAAGTGACAAATGTATAAAGTGCTTCACACTAACAACATGGAGTGCACTAATTAATGTTTATATATGAATTGCAAAAGCATCCATTGCCTATATTTCAAACCGCTCTCACTCTATGGATCGATAATATGAAATAAACACATGCACATGCTAGAATTCAATAGAGTATGGGTGTCTGATAGACCGATTTTCGTCCATACGCAATTTGCAAAATTTGTGATCTCATCCAAAAATAATAATGCCATTTATATTTTAATTTAATGCGTAGAACCACCTTTTACACGTAGATGCAGTATGCCTCGCCCCGTTCTCACAAACGCGTTATATATCTCTCTATCTAACGCATAAGTGCACACACTTTATATGCATCGGCATTTCTCTTTCACACATGCTCACAATCTCTCTCAGGGTGTCGGGGTGTCTCACGCACATGCTCTCTTTGTTTCTCTCTCTCTCTCTCTCTCTCTCTCTCTCTCTCTTTCTCTTTCTGACTACTATGTACCACTCTTTTCACTAATCTCAGTTGGAAAACACTATTTCTCTCACATGAATATATACACATGCACGGTCTCTACTAGCCCTCTATACCCACATATATGTGTCCCGCATGCACATTATCTTTAGGCCTCTCTCGCACACATTGCCCCCCCCGACACACCTCTCTCTTAGTAGTTGGCAGATATGATTTCATCATATCATTCGGTAGGATATTGCTGGCTATTAGGCTGGATGGTAATACGAGGCAAAGTTTTACCCTAGTTCGGATCGGACCCTTGCAGTTGAAGAAAGAGCCTACTCCTGGTACTGTATATTAGTGATAGGGGTGTTTACAAAGTACACATGAATACCAGGCATTGTGCGTGTGTGTATACTATCGACGAACTAGCCCCCAAGCTTGTATAACATACTAAGGGCCTAGGGTTACAAATCATATATAGTCGGCTTATCACCAGTGGGGATAGAGTCCTCCGCGACTCTGGTAGCTTCGTGTTGTACGCCGAGTCCTCCACATGGGTCTTCGTATAACACGTCTTGGTCCAACCTATATGTGGCGCAGGATGGAACCGACCCATGAGTATTCATGTTGACCCACCACAACTAGAAATGATGTGCCCACCACACCACACACGCAATCGGCCACTAAGAAAATAAGCATATACAATAGTACAACGGTATCTAGCTCACGATACGTCTCCATATTTTGTTGATGACACTGATGGACTTTGCATTTGATGCGTGCTCCGTATTTTGTTGACGACACTTACGGTCATTGTATTTGAAGCGAAAGCATGATATGGTCATTGGACTTCAGAATAAGCTCATCACGGTCACCACATACATTTTGTCGTGCTAACCAACATGTGATTGGATGGTTAGAGGACAGTGGTTTCTTGAGCCCACCAAGGTTAAAGTCCCGGTGCTCGCATTTATCTTGTGTTAATTTCAGTATTTTCCGGCGATGTACGTTTAGTGGGAGGAGACGTTCCACTCGACTACGAGGCACCTATGGTGACTTCGTAAAATCTCGAGATCATATATGTTGGCCCACTCTCTCGAAGGTGCTCATAGGGGTAGGGTTCGCGTGTGTGCGCTTATAGCGGTGAGTGCTTGCGCGTATATATGAGCCCTTGCGTCTGTACCGTGTTAAAAAAAATACATATCATGATTATACGGTCACTGCCTCACCCGTACAACTCCGTATTTTGTTGATGACACAATCAATTGACCAGTCAAACGTTCCACGCGGCGCAACTAGTGTTGCACCATCAGGGCGCGTAACCGTGGGGCCCACCTGTCAGCCCGTATATGAAAGAAAGAAATGGTAGTTTGAGTCTGTACTGTGTTAATAAAATAGGAATACATTTTAGGGTGATCATACGGTCACTCGCTCACCATACAACTCCATAATTTGTTGATAACACGATCAATTGACCAGTCAAACGGTCCACATTCAGCAGCGCACATTACCATAGGGCCCACCCGTCAGCGCGTATATGAAGGACAGAAATGGTAATAAATT
>NC_057800.1:727414800-727434625 GCF_018294505.1 Triticum aestivum | reverse complement strand
AGGAGGTGGCCGAGGCGGCATCGGCGCTCGCCACCGAGCTGCTTCGGTGCGAGGGGAGGAAGAAGACAAGGGGGAGGAGGTGGGCTGGGCCTCACAGGTGGGCTGCACAGGGGGGGGGGGCTGGGCCAGCACAGGTGAGCGCCAGGTAAGTGGGCTTCTCTCTCTCTTTTTATTTCTATTTTAGTTACTGTTTTCTATTTTATGTAATTGTGTTTGGATTTATTAAAAATGCTAGAGCATTTCCAAAAATCATGCAACTGACTGTGGCCACTGTTTGGAAAATTTCCAACAGTAAACATTTCAGTTTGTGATTATTTGAGCATTTAAAATATTTAGTAGCATTTAAATGCCCAAATGCAAAGTACATATGATTTAATTCAATGACCAAATATGTCATGGAAAAATGTGCAACACCTCTGGTTATGGTTCTAGCATTTTCCAGAAATGATGAACATTTTTGAAAGCCATTTGGACTCATTGAAAATATTTTAGTTGAACCTAGTTGAATTCATTTGGTGCTAGGGTTTAGTCAATCCCCATTTCAGGTTTAAATGAAATTTAAACATGATGCAACACATGGCTAGCTAGCATAGGTCAGGCCAGAACTAGGGATGTGACAACTCACCCCCACTAAACAAGAATCTCGTCTCGAGATTCAAGCGTAGGGTAAGGTGAAAGGGAAACGCAACTAGTATAATCTTCACGATTCAGGGTGCACTTCAGTTGAACGTTGATTCATTCACCATCATTGTCTTGAAGTCTTGCTCTGAGAGTTCCTGTCAACATGACATGGAGGGAAGAAGGAGACTCTTAGAAGGGTCGATCTTCTCGAAGATCGAACAACTCACGGAATGAGACATAACAATATCTCTCGCGCTGAGAGACGAAGCACACCTCTAGAGGGATGGAGTGGAACAGATGACGAGGGTTCACTAGGTAGACAACAATTTCACGCTTAAGAGGGTGGCAAACGATTGTCAACGTAGCGAGGAATTGAGTTGCCATGATACCACGACGAAACATCCTGGAGGAGGGTGATTCATAGGCTATTACCCTAAGTGGCAAAAAGAATTACCTTTGATCCAGAGATCATTGAGACTCTCTATATCAGCCTAAGGCAAATCACAGCAATCGTTTGGAGGGGGTCGGTAGAATGGCATACTCGGACTTGGATGATGTGGATTACCTTGTTGAAGACAACGTAATGGATGAATTTTGCTTATCACCGGAAATGGAAGGGACATTGGTGGTGCAAGCTGGGAACAAAATGCAAATGCTGGGAACGATTCTGGTAACTGGGGAAGAACCCAACAATAGAGAGTGAATTCACTGTTGGAGTGGTTATAGCATAACCGAGGAAATCTGGGGCAATCCCAGCTAGTGCCGATGATAAGACGTAGCGCTTGTACGTGCTCTCAAGAACTTGAGCATTTCCACAATCATCAAGGTTTTATCAACAACCGCGTCAAGGGTGCTGACAACACAACATACTACCATGATGAATAGCGATGGACGATGCAGATGCGAAGGAGGATAGCACTTTCTCAGATTTCACCTTAGCGAGGCCAAGCAAATAAAATCTGGATGATCGACCGAGAGACATTTAGCACTCCGCTTCTAATGTTCTCCTTGATGTGCTAGTATAACCCATTCATAGATATGGTTTGATATCTAAAACATCAAGTAAAAGGTCGGACTTCGGGAACACAAAAATCCATAGGGGCAACTAGGGAGTAAATCCTACGAAATCCCTAGGGGGGGGGGGTGGCCAACTTCCTCAAACAAGATACTATAATAATAGGTCTACCGGATGGGTGTGTTGGCCACGACATCCACCTTACCGGTTATCGAGAGACCAATATTATAGTTCTTGGGAAATGTTCCAAACCATCATATCTGCCTGAGATTCAGATCTGGTTGGTGTCAGGATATTTCAGACTCATCGAGTCTAGGAAGAAAAATGAAAGTTTGCAACACAAATCGACGAGATGACGTTGCGGGATTCTCGGGAGATGAACTACGATAGCAAGCTCCAAAACACGAGCTGGTTCTGCTACAAACATGTGAACACGCTGTCCCAGACAAACATGACCACGTGGTAGTCTTATAATAAAACACTACCGAGTTCAGGAGGGGGAACCATCAACGAGGGTATCGAAGTTCTTTCATAAGTCCGGATTAGCTCTTATGGAGGAACTCCTTCTCCTTGAACAAATCAATCAGTGGCTTGGTGTGCTAGGGATACATATAGATTGAAGGTTGCAAGTCTTCAAACCACAGCATTCTTCGCACGTGTGCATGACTGATTTGGAATGATTCCAAAGAAAGCAACATTGACTTTCTCGAATCCACGGCGGCAACTTGCATCAGATGCACATGAATTAAAGGAAGTCACTACCTTCATCCAAACATATGCTTCATGAGCTAGCATGAACAAATGCTTTCAAAAGTTTCCAACACTAGCTTAATGTTCAGCAAAATTATGGAGAAGACAAGGATGTTGTCAATGGGCACAACAACAATTCATCTGGGTTTCCTTTTAAAAGGAATTCCATAGTTAAGTGAACAAGTGATAGCATTGGTCAGACCTAAAAGATATAATGGTGTATGCTCGAGGGATCAACCACGAATAAGACAACATTACGAGCATTGTTGGTACTGATTTGATTTGACGATAGCCCACACTCAAATCAAAGGATTGATAAGACAATAGGTCCAGCAACTGATCACAAGGACCAATCGATGAAGATATCATCTTTCTTCAACACACACTACACAAGAATATCCCTTTGGAACGAACTAAGTCAGACAAGCTTTTATCTTCCAACTCTCCAAGTTGTTGTCTAGCTTAACCAACTAGTTCAGGGATATCTAACACCGATTCTTGGAGAGAAGGTGGTTCACAAGAAACCAACTTGATCACGAACTCAACATAGCGGTCAGGTGACAACCCGGTAACACCTCCAAGAAGATATTTGGAAAGTCACGAACCACCGGTATGTTACTAAGCTCGAGAACAATCTTGCTTTTGAGGGCAAGACGATATGATCAAATGAGTGAGGACTTGACAAGATCCTAACTCATCAATCGAAGGGTGCACCGAAATAAGGACTAGGTAGCACGATCAGTCTTAGAAGGATGATTCGAAAACCAACATACTAAGAATGAAATTATTATCCTTTAACTACCAAGCAACAGAGTTGCTAGCAGTATTGATTTCACACATCACAATTCATTTGTCGGTATTCCGGTTGCATCAACACGAGGGCCGAGGAATGAACAGTGATGGCAAGAAGTATCACTGTACCAAGAGTTCATGGGATGGTGTGCAATTCCTATAACAATATCGATATAAAATATGTAATACTCCAAGGTAGAGCAGAACCAAAAGCTGGATTGGCATTTGATCTGCGGAATACAACTACTTTGACCCAATCCTAGATATGAAGAGGTACTGGAGTTTGTTTCTCCTAGTCATTCCGGAATAGAATGGCTTGACAGACCACAAGAGTCATAGGCATCGATGAACGAACGCACGCATACTCTTGACTATCAATTGATAGACGAGGGTCAGAATGCAACTAAAGAGAACAACTCAAAGGAACATATAACATTCTGAGTTGTGGATGCATAGATTAGTATGTCGAACCAAGTTCAACATATTTCTTCTGGATAACCCATGCAGAAAGGTAGAACTGGCAGAGTCACGATTTATGAATGGAGAACTCCTCAAGAGTACTCTAATTGTGATTTTTTTTGATCCAATAAACATCTGCCATAAGTAGTTCATGGTATTTGGAAGAAGAAGATACCACGGACTTCAAGGACTATCGCAAAGGTTACTAATATCCTAAAGGCACTAGCAATTACTATCAACATGAAGTAGGTAGAGTGAATCTCGGGTTCAGAACCCAGGAGTAGAATACCTACTACTAAGTAGCATCACGGGATGCTTCCGAGAATAAAGGCCAGAATCTTCACACTAGGACACAAATCATGGCTAGACCACTAGATGATCCCCTAAGCACTTAGGGTCATAATAATAATTCCAACATATATGTCGAGGCAATAATTACCTCAACACACCGATTAGTGTGGTTAATCTGGCCCATGGGAACATCGGAAACAGAAGGAAGGGATTTGCAAATGCATCAAACTACTTTGAAACCTGGGATGACTCGGACAGCATAACAGCTGTAAATGCTCAGAAAAGATTTGAGACATTCACAAAAATGGTGGCATAACCACTCAGAAGCACAATATCAAGATTTCGAGATCAACAATTAACATACAGAAGTAGTAGAAACTGAAACGAGGCTTAAGTCCAACAATCTATAAGTCTACGGATTAGTAACACGTGATCCTGATAGAAGGAAGAGATAGCCTAGTTCTTAATCCCCGCAGGAAAGATAAGATGACTTAGATCAGAAGGCATAAGGTATAAGGAGTAAAAAGAGCCTTACGTTCCATCCCACAATCAATTCCCTTATATAACTAAAGAATTTCTAGACTCAACTTCGACCAGTTTGGCTTGGTAATCCTACAGGCAGTCAAGCTCTGATACCAACGCTGTCAGGACCCCGACTCAATGCCACATCGATCTAGCATGTAACACCTCATATCACTTTGCGGCCTCACACACGGTATTCCCACGGGTGTCGCCTTACCTTTGCCCGGGACCGTTTGCGCCTTTTGGCACACGTATATGACAGTGTCGCTAGCATCCATATGATAAGGAGCCCGGGCTGACATGGCTAGTCGTAAACCCAAAGCGGCACAGACTTACAGGGACAGGCATCCATGACCCAGCATCGAACGTGTCGGTCATCAGCGAGTGAATCCAGGCTGTAGCACTGGGCTAGCAGGACTCCAGTGAACCGGGCTGTAGCAGGCTAACAGGACTCCGGTATTCACCGCGTGACATTTCCCCGAAGGGACAGACACAGGAACGACGAAGGACACATGCCGGCCAGCCTAAGTGTTCCGGAGCAGTAGCAAGCTACCATGGCTCGGTGGAAACACTAGGAGACATTTCCCCGTAAGAGAGGCTACTAAAGATAAACAACTAGATGGTCAGATCCCACACATACCAAGCATTTCAATAACATACACACAATATGCTCGATATATGCAATACAACATGGCATCACAAAATGACTCTACGACTCAAGTAGTTTATTCAATAGGCTCCGAGGAGCGAGATATTACAAACATGGGTCTCATGACCCAACACTCAGAGCATACAATCAAAGCACAAGCGGAAGCTATCATGTCTGAGTACAGACATCTATAAATGAAAAAGGCTGAGAAGCCCGACTATCTATCAGATCCTGCCGAGGGCACAAGATCGTAGCTGAGGTATCAAGCTAAACGTCGAAGACCACGCGGAAATACTAGTGAGACTGAAGTCTCTCTGCAAAAACATAAAATAGGCAAACGTGAGTACAAATGTACCCAGCAAGACTTACATCAGAACTATCTACATATGCATCATTATCAACAAAGGGGTGGTGGGGTTTAACTGCAGCAAGCCAGCTTTGACTCGGTGGCTATCCTAGACTACGACTGCAAGCGACTCTTTTGAGGTGGCGCACACGAGTCCACATATTCACCATATCAATACACCACTATGGATCCGCTCCCGTCTCCCTACGAGAACGCCATCCATAGCACTCACGCTTATCTTGCGTATTTTAGAGTATCCACTTTCACTTGGCTATGAACTGATATAAGCAACCCAGAAGTCCTTTTCCGCGGACACGGCTATTCGAATAGATGATGATAACCCTGCAGGGGTGTACTTCTTCATACATGTTTCCACCACTTAGCGTCTGCACACGACATGTGCTCGGCAGACTTCAAGCGAAAGCCGACGTGGGTGTAGACCACGACCTACCTAAACACTCAAGTCTCTAGTCCAGGTTTATCGCCTATTCGGGTTCCATCCATGAGGAGATCCGGCCGGAGTTTCGCTCACAGCCCCAAACGATGTGAACAGGGTTCCCGAGATACCAAACGGGCATCCGGTACACCGTGCCACGTACCTACCGCATCACAGCCCACCCCTACGGTCAGCGCTGTCCACGGCCTCCAGTAAGCTACAAACACCAGAAACTACTTGCAACTCCTGGACAGAGGACAAGGGTGAATAAGAAGTCGAGCGGGGTCAAATTTCAGGGCCCAATGTATGGTAGTAACTGAATCATGGATCACAAACACAGAACTCAGTTCCTGAGGACGGCTGCAATGAGACAACCCACCATGTACTCCTACATGGCCTCTCACCGCTACCTTTACCAAATCGTGTTCACACACTTAGCTCACACACAGTAGGACATGTTCACACACCTCTAATTCATCCCCGATGAATCAGACCTGACTCAACTCTAAGCAGTAGCAGGCATGACAAACAAACATGAATGAGTAGGCACAACAGGGCTCAAACAACTCCTACTCATGCTAGTGGGTTTCATCTATTTACTGTGGCAATGACAGGTCATGCAGAGGATAAAGGGGTTCAACTACCGCAGCATGTAACAGTTGAATCGGTGTTGTCCTAATGCAGTAAAAGAGAGCAGGAGCGAGAGAGTGGGATTGTATCGGAATGAACAAGGGGGTTTTGCTTGCCTGGCACTTCTGAAGATAGCATTGAGTCTTCATCAGTGTCAACGATCACATCATCGGTATCACGTCTATCGAGAGGGGACAAATACCGGCAACACAGAAAGGAACACAATCAATGCAATGCACAATATGATGCATGATCATGACATGGCAAAATGAATGTGTTTTGGGCTAATGCAACTAGCAACAGATTAAATGAAGTTGGTTTGAATATAAAATTCAAATTCAAACTCCATATGTGATTATTCAAATGCCATTCACTTCATTTGCCCTAAACAGTAGTGATAAGTTGTTCTAACATGCATGAAAATGGTACAGATGGATTCCTTGAATTTTTCTGATAATTTTTCATATATAAATTATTTAATTTGGAGTTACGGTTGAATTTCTATGATTTTTAGAAGTTTTTACAATTTTCTGGAATTTTCTGATTATTTAGAATTAAAATAATTCCAGAAAATGAATTATGGCGTCAGCATGTCATCACCTTGACGTCAGCAGGTCAACAGGGCGCCCCAGGTCAAACCTGACGTGTGGGGGCCACACGTCAGTGACTATCTAATCTAACCTAGTTAATTAGCACTAACCTAGGTTAAGTTAAATTAGTTTAAATCTAAACTGGATTAGTTAGCCGGGCGGGGCCCGCATGTCAGTGGGGAGAGGGGGGGTCAAACCGGGCAGTGGGTCAACCCACGCCGGTCAGCGGGTCAGCGGGCGCCGGCGTTTAGCCGCCGGCGAGCCCGACGCGGCGGCGCAAGTGCAATTCGCTCTTCCGGCCACCAAAAGGGTCGGGGAGGGTACCTACGGGGAGCTGGGGATGGGCTGAGGCTCTTGGTGGAGGGACTTGAGCTCGGGGCGGTCGGAATCGACGCCGGCGGCGAGCTATGCGGCGGCCGGAGCTCGGGCACGCTCGGACACGACGTTTTGGGGCACGGGGGGAGGAGTGGGTAGGTGCTCTGGGTTCCCGGGAACGCGACGAGGACGACAGCGTGCTCGGACGCGACGTGCGGGGCCTCTAGCCGCGGCGACCTCGTGGCCGGCGGCGACGAGCTCTCGGGCTCGGCGGAGCCCGTGGTTAGAGGAAAGAATCGGCATCAGGGAGAGGGGGGTTCGGTGCGGGGGCTCACAGCGATGGCGATGGAATGCTCGGCGAGGTCGGGGACGGCCCGGAGCCGACGAATTCGTCGACGGCGACCGGCGGGTCCGAAGAGGGGAAGAACGGCGGGGCGGCGCCTCGGGGCTTCTCCGGTCGCGTGAGATGGCGGGGAGGGTGAGGATGGAGTGGCGGAGCTGGTTGGCTAGTTGGGGGAGCGAGGGAGGCCCTGTGGCCGCGGTGGTGGCGAGCAGCGGCGACGGCGGCTCCGTTCGGGGAGGAAAACAGAGAGGGGGAAGAGCGTTCGGGGAAGAGAGAGGGAGCAGCGAGGGAGGAAGAGGAGCGAGGGGACACGAGTCGTGAGGGGGAGGCTCGGGAACGACTCGGTGGAAGCAGGAGGTGGCCGAGGCGGCATCGGCGCTCGCCACCGAGCTGCTTCGGTGCGAGGGGAGGAAGAAGACAAGGGGGAGGAGGTGGGCTGGGCCTCACAGGTGGGCTGCACAGGGGGGGGGGCTGGGCCAGCACAGGTGAGCGCCAGGTAAGTGGGCTTCTCTCTCTCTTTTTATTTCTATTTTAGTTACTGTTTTCTATTTTATGTAATTGTGTTTGGATTTATTAAAAATGCCAGAGCATTTCCAAAAATCATGCAACTGACTGTGGCCACTGTTTGGAAAATTTCCAACAGTAAACATTTCAGTTTGTGATTATTTGAGCATTTAAAATATTCAGTAGCATTTAAATGCCCAAATGCAAAGTACATATGATTTAATTCAATGACCAAATATGTCATGGAAAAATGTGCAACACCTCTGGTTATGGTTCTAGCATTTTCCAGAAATGATGAACATTTTTGAAAGCCATTTGGACTCATTGAAAATATTTTAGTTGAACCTAGTTGAATTCATTTGGTGCTAGGGTTTAGTCAATCCCCATTTCAGGTTTAAATGAAATTTAAACATGATGCAACACATGGCTAGCTAGCATAGGTCAGGCCAGAACTAGGGATGTGACAGGCTTCCCCCTGCTCCAGGGCAGCAGGGTTGCTGCGGGTGTTGACCATCCTAGGAGAAAACAAGACAACGGTTAGATAAGGATGGCACAAATTTAGCAAGGAAGTGCAGAATGTAATGGATAACATGGAATGCTAAGATGTTCATTGCACGACATGGTAATATAGAAACTGCCATATATATACCATTTGTCATACACACCGTACATAGTTTAGTACAAGCCCATGCTAGAGTACAACTACAGTGAAAAACATTACATCTCATCAAAGGCATTCCAAGCTCCTATACATTATTTGTCCACACCTCCGGAATTGATTACTCCTAAGTCATATTCCACAAGTCACGCAGGACAGTGGAGATACAACTACTACAATACTAGTGAAACTACTACTAGCTCAGACGGCTCCGTAGTAATCCTCATAGAAGTCGCCACCAAAACCTGGAAGTGGAACATGATCATCTGGGAATAGACGGTCCTGCAGAACCTGCGGACCAAAGGGACTCGGATGTGGCCTTGGTCCCACAGGTGGTGGCAGACGGGGACCACGAGGAGGGGTGATGCCTCCCACATCGCGCCACTCCATACAATCTGGTAGTCCAGATCGTACAAGGTACAGATCCGTCAGATCCATGTATCCTGCCTGTACCGCCGGTGCAAACCGAGTCAAAGTGGCCCAGTGATCAGCACGAGAGTTAAAAAGCTCCATAAGCAAGGCCCGATTTTCGCGGTCCTTATCCTCGAGCATCTCGGCAGTGGTGCGGAGTAGTGACTCCTCATGTGTGGGGTCAGCATAGATAGCCTGGAGATACCCTTGTGCTCCCGGAAGTGAAGCTGGCATATAATGAAAGTCGGTGTTCTGAAGCAGGCCAGTCCGGACTCGCATGATGGTCATCATGGAATAGGCAGCATCCTGCACAGCCATCTCAACAGTAACCCCGAGTCCATAGGAACAGTGAAGGGGCTCAGTGGCTCCAGGATAAGAGGGATATATCCTGACGGTACAGAGATACTGTCACATCCCTGGTCCTGTTATGCACTAGGCTAGACCTCATGTGAGCATCATGTTTTAATTCAAATGAAATTTGAATTGAGGAATTTTCAAAAACCTCAGAAACCTTCTAAAAATGATCAACATCAAAATCTCCTCAAAGAAGTCCAAGAAAATGTTCCTCTTAGTCTCTGAAAATATTGCAAAGAGGTAAAACTCAAAACAATATTTTTGGTATCTCAAAGTTAATTATTTTGGGCCTTTGAATTAAATAAATAGCTATTTGCATTGGATATATATTCGATATATAAATAATATATGTCCAATAATTACTGGAACATTTTATGTGGTTTGGTATATTTTAACTCTAGCCAGATAACTATTTTTAGGATTTTATAAAATGGTTTAGTATTTTACTAAACTAAAACAACACAGAACAAAATAGATAAAATAAAACAGAACAGAAATAAAACAGAGCAACTCACCTGTAACTTACCTGGCGCTCACCGAAGCCCACCTGGACAGCCCAACACTGTGCAGCCCAACCACCAGGGGGCATGCCTGTCTTCTTCCCGTGCCAGCGCACGAAGCAGCTCGGTGGCGAGCACCGCCACCGCGCTTGGCCACCTCCTGCCTGGTTGCCTCCCTCCTCGATGCGCCTGGAGACGCCACGACACCCCTGGCCTCTCTCTCACCCTCCCTGGAACCCCTCGCTCCTCCCCCTCCTCTGCTCTCTCTCCCTCACACGCCCGAGCGGAACCCGTCGCCGCCGCTTGCTGCTGCCGCGGCCACCGCCTCCCCCTCGCCCCTCTGACGTGCCCGAGAGCTCCACCTCCGCCTTCTACGCCTCCTCGACGAGTCAAGCAACCGAGGACGCGCCGTATCGCCGCCATCGACATCATCTTCAACCTCGGGCACCGCCCATCTCCGTCACCGATATGTCGTCCACAACCCGTCCCCGAGCCCAATGAGACCGTCGACGAACTCGCTGTGAGCTCCACTCCGTTTCCCCTCCTTCGTTTTGCTCGTTCCCGTGCCATAGCACCCCCGCCCATATTCCCGAGCACCGCCGTCCGCCATGGCCGCGTAGCTCTCCTGACCTGAGCCCCTCTGCTCGAACCCGTGGCACCAGCGCGCTTCTGGTGGCCCGCGGATGCCGTCTGGACCATCAGCTTCTCCCCTAGCGCGCCGCAGCCCCAACCCCGCACATGGCCGAACTCCGGCCGCCGCCAGGAGCTCGTTTCCGGCGAACCCTGGCCTCCCTGTGCCCAGCTGCGTGCGCCACTAGATGCACGGGAGCACGGGCTCCCTCTTGGTGCCCTCAGCGCGACCAGCCGCGGGCTGTAGCGCCATCCCGAGCAACTCCAGCGAGGTCCCGCCGCCGCCATGGTCGCCGGTGTCACTAGCCGACGTGGCCGCGTGATTAGCACTAATCACGGCCAGCTAACCTCCCCAGAGCCGCTGACGTATGGGCCCCACGCCCTTATTTAATCCTTATCATTTTCTGTTAAGTTTAACCTAACCACCATGGGCCCACACGTCAGCTTTGACCAAGCTGACGTGGCTGTTGACCTGGTCCCACCTGTCAGTGTCACTAACCAGCACTAGTCACTGACCAGTGGACCCCACTGGTCAGGTTTGACCGGACCAGCCTAGTTGACTCTGCTGACGTCACAGTGACGTGGGGCTGACGCCATAAATCATTTTCTGGAATTATTTTAATTCTAAATATTCAGGAAATTCCAGGAAATGCCTAAAACTTCTAAAATTCATAGAAATTCAACCATAACTCCAAATTAAATAATTTATATATGAAAAATTATCAGAAAAATTCAAGGAATCCATCTGTACCATTTTCATGCATGTTAGAACAACTTATAGCTGCTGTTTAGCACAAATCAATTAAATGGCATTTGAATAATCACATATGGAGTTTGAATTTGAATCTTGTATTCAAACCAACTTCATTTAATCTGTTGCTAGTTGCATTAGCCCAAAACACATTCACTTTGCCATGTCATGATCATGCATCATATTGTGCATTGCATTGATTGTGTTCCCTTCTGTGCTGCCGGTATTTGTCCCCTCTCGATAGACGTGATACCGATGATGTGGTCGTTGACACTGATGAAGACTCAATGCTATCTTCAGAAGTGCCAGGCAAGCAAAACCCCCTTGTTCATTCCGATACAAACCCACTCTCTCGCTCCTGCTCTCTTTTACTGCATTAGGACAACAACGATTCATCTGTTACTTGTTGCGGTAGTTGAACCCCTTTATCCTTTGCATGACCTGTCATTGCCACAGTAAATAGATGAAACCCACTAGCATGAGTAGGAGTTGTTTGAGCCCTGTTGTGCCTACTCATTCTTGCTTGTTTGTCATGCCTGCTACTGCTTAGAGTTGTGTCAGGTCTGATTCATCGGAAATGGATCAGAGGTGTGTGAACATGTCCTACCATTGAGAGCTAAGTGTGTGAACACGATTTGGTAAAGGTAGCGGTGAGAGGCCATGTAGGAGTACATGGTGGGTTGTCTCATTGAAGCCGTCCTTAGGAACTGAGTTCTGTGTTTGTGATCCATGACTCAGCTACTACCATACATTGGGCCCTGAAATATGACCCCGCTCGACTTCTTAATCACCCTTGTCCTCTGTCCAGGAGTTGCAAGTAGTTTCTGGTATTTGTAGTATGCTGGAGGCCGTGGATAGCGCTGACCGTAGGGGTGGGCTGTGATGCGGTAGGCACGTGGCCGGGTAAACCGGGCACCCGTTTGGTGTCACGGAACCCTGTTCACATCGTTTGGGGCTGTGAGCGAAACTCCGGCCGGATCTCCTCATGGATGGAACCCGAATAGGCGATAAACCTGGACTAGAGACTTAGGTGTTTAGGTAGGTCGTGGTCTACACCCACGTCGGCTTTCGCTTGAAGTCTGCCGAGCACATGTCGTGTGCAGACGCTAAGTGGTGGAAACATGTATGAAGAAGTACACCCCTGCAGGGTTAACATCATCTATTCGAATAGCCGTGTCCGCGGTAAAGGACTTCTGGGTTGCTTATATCAGTTCATAGACAAGTGAAAGTGGATACTCTAAAATACGCAAGATAAGCGTGAGTGCTATGGATGGCGTTCTCGTAGAGAGACGGGAGCGGATCCATAGTGGGGTATTGATATGGTGAATATGTGGACTCGTGTGCGCCACCTCAAAAGAGTCGCTTGCAGTCGTAGTTCAGGATAGCCACCGAGTCAAAGCTGGCTTGCTGCAGTTAAACCCCACCATCCCCTTTGTTGATAATGATGCATATGTAGTTAGTTCTGATGTAAGTCTTGCTGGGTACATTTGTACTCACGTTTGCCTATTTTATGTTTTTGCAGAGAGACTTCGGTCTCACTAGTAGTTTCGCGTGGACTTCGACGTTTAGCTTGTTACCTCAGCTACGATCTTGTGCCCTCGGCAGGATCTGGTAGATAGTCAGGCTTCTCAGCCTTTTTTCATTTATAGTTGTCTGTACTCAGACATGATAGCTTCCGTTTGTGCTTTGACTTGTATGCTCTGATTGTTGGGTCATGAGACCCATGTTTGTAATATCTCGCTCCTCGGAGCCAAATGAATAAATACTTGAGTTGTAGAGTCATGTTGTGATGCCATGTTGTATTTGCACATATCGAGCATATTGTGTGTATATTATTGAAATGCTTGGTATGTGTGGGATCTGACTATCTAGTTGTTTACCTTTAGTAGCCTCTCTTATCGGGAAATGTCTCCTAGTGTTTCCACCGAGCCATGGTAGCTTGCTACTGCTCCGGAACACTTAGGCTGGCCGGCATGTGTCCTTCTTCGTTCCTGTGTCTGTCCCTTCGGGGAAATGTCACGCGATGAATACCGGAGTCCTGTTAGCCCGCTACAGCCCGGTTCACCGGAGTCCTGCTAGCCCAGTGCTACAGCCTGGATTCACTCGCTGATGACCGACACGTTCGATGTTGGGTCATGGATGCCTGTCCCTGTAAGTCTGTGCCACTTTGGGTTTACGACTAGCCATGTCAGCCCGGGCTCCTTATCATATGGATGCTAGCGACACTATCATATACGTGTGCCAAAAGACGCAAATGGTCCCGGGCAAAGGTAAGGCGACACCCGTGGGAATACCGTGCGTGAGGCCGCAAGGTGATATGAGGTGTTACATGCTAGATCGATGTGGCATTGAGTCGGGGTCCTGACAGATACTGGCTCTGGTTGAAGTCTCTGAATTGCTCTTTGACAGTGTATTTGGGATACCAACTTTAACCCGTCTCGATCATTACCCGGACTAACATAGCAGTATGACCGGGCACATCGAGGCACCGGGTCAGGAGAACCACTTGGTTTTGAGCACGAGTGTCCATCTGAAAGCACAACCACAATGCAAAGGCATTAGAATTTCTAGGGAAAATTGGACAACATAACAGCTGTAAATGCTCAGAAAACGATTTGAGACATCCACAACAATTTGCAATACCACTCAACAACATCATATCAATGTTCTAATTCAACTGGCAACATACTAAAAGTAGTAGAAACTGTACTGAGGCTTGTAACAACAATCCTATAAGCTACTACGGATTAGTAACACATGAACCTGATAGAAGACGAGAGCCTAGTACCTAACCCACGTTGAATGAGAAGAGAATGACTCAGATCAGAGGGCATAAGGTAAAGGAGTAAAAGATCCTTACGTTCCCTCCCACAATCAATTCCCCTACATATAACTAAAGCATTTCTAGACTCGACGTCGACCAGTTTGGCTCAACGAACCTACAGGCAGTCCGACTCTGATGCCAACGCTGTCAGGACCCCGATTCCAAGTCACATCGATCTAGCCGGTAATACCTCATATCACATTGCGGCCTCACGCACGGTATTCCCATGGTTGTCGCCTTACCTTGGCCCGGGACCGTTTGCGCCTTTTGGCTCACGTATATGATAGTGTCGCTAGCATCCATATGACAGAGAACCCGGGCCGACATGGCTAGTCATGAACCCAAAGCGGCGCAGACCTATGGAGACAGGCATACATGAATCACATCGAGCATGTCGGTCATCAGCGAGTGAATCCGGGCTGTAGCACTGGGCTAACAGGACTCCGGGGAACCCAGGCTGTAGCAGGCTAGACAGGACTCCGGATGTCACCGCGTGACATTTCCCCGAGGGGACAGACATAGGAACAAAGTGAAACACATGCCGGCCAGTCAAGTGTCCTGAGCAGTAGTGCTGGGCTAGCAGGACTCCGGCGAACCGGGCTGTAGCGGACTACTATGGCTCGAGGAACACTAGACTACATTTCCCCATAAGAAAGGCTGCCAAGGATAAACAATTAGATTGTCGGATCCCACTCATACCAAGCATTTCAATCATACACACAATATGCCCGATATGAGTACATACAACATGGCATCACAACAAAACTCTACAACTCAAGTACTTTATTTAAAGGCTCCAGAGAGCCATACATAACATGTTCATACATGTAGGGGTCACATGACCCGACACTCAAGTCATCCAAGCATACAAGCACAGGCGGAAGCAAATAGTCTGAGTACAGACACTAGAAAGCAAGAAGGCTTTTCGAAGCCTGTCTATCTACATAGGCCCCTCCATGGCCAGGGTCACCACCTGGGTGGCGAGTTACTCATCGACGTCGAGGTCTACCTAAAACCCATCGGAGGGGGCGGTGTTGTCGTCTGAAAACAGTAATTAAGCAAACATGAGTACAAAGGTACTCAGCAAGTCTTACATCAGAACCTACTATACATGCTCATTCTCAAGAAGGTGGTGGGGTTATTGCAGCAAGCCAGCTTTGACCCTTGGCTAAGCTATCCTACGGAACTCCACTAGTAAAATAGTTTTTGCACACGAGTCCACTACTCACCAACACAATACTCCACCGGGGATCCTCCCTCGTCATCCCACGAGAGGGCCATCCTCGGTACTCACACTTATCTTGAGTCTTTTAGTAATATCCATTAGCTTGTCTATGAACTGTATAGGCAACCAAGTAGTCCTTTACCGCGGATGCGGATATTCGAATAGTTTTATAACCTGCAGGGGTGTACTTCTTCATACACGCTTTCACCAATGACCACCGTTTACGCGACATGTACTCGGCAACCTTCAAGCGGAAGCCCAACGAGGGTGTTGGCCACGGCCTACCTAAACACTCAAGCCTCTAGTCCAGGTTTATCGCCTATTCAGGTTCCATCCGCAGGGAGTCCGGCCGAGGTTTCCACATATGGCCCCGAACAATGTGAACAGGGTTCCCGAGACACCAAACGGGTGACTCGGTACACCGTGCCACGGTGTATCTACCGCAACATAGCTCACCCCTAGGGTCAGCGCTACGCACGGCCGCCAACACATAACCTACAAACACCAGAAACTAATTTCAACTCCTGGACAGAGTACTAGGGTGAATAAGAAGCCGAGAGGGTCCATTGGTTTCGGGCCCAATGTATGGTAGTAACCGAACCTTAAATCACACATACATATCTCAGTTCTTATGGACGGCCTCAATGAAACAACCCACCATGTACTCCTACATGGCCTCTCATCGATACCTTTACCAAATCATGTTCAACACATCCCTCACATTACCGACATAATCATTTCACTCTAGCCCATCACCCAGATGAACTAGACCTGACACAACTCTAAGCATAGCAGGCATAGCAAGGTAGGAAACACATACATGGCTCAATCAACTCCTACACATGCTAGTGGGTTTCATCTAGTTACTGTGGCAATGACAGGTCATGTAGAGGATAAGGGTTCAACTACCATAGCACACAGCAGTTTGAATCGCGTTGTCTTAATGCAGTAAACAAGAGCAGAAGCGAGAACACGGGTTTGTATCGGAATGATCAATGGGTTGCTTGCCTGATGTAGTGGTAGTAGGGTACTGCCCTTCAGACGGATACTTGGCGTTATCCTCGGAGGCAGAACCTACCACGAAAGACACACCATACATAATCAACACATGACAATATGCAACAATATGATGCATGCTATGACATGGCAAAATGAAAGTGTCTTGGCCTAATGCAAGCTAAAACAGAAAGGAATGAACTCATTTGAATCAAAGATTCAAATGTTAGCTCATTTAACATAGCCTTATTAGTGCATTATCTTATTTTGCTTAAATAGCACGGTTAACTTGTTTTGTCATGCATGAAACCATTACAGATGGATAGATTGAATTTTTCTGATCATTTTTCATATATAAATTGTTTTATTTGGAGCTATGGTTGATTTTCTATGATTTTTAGAAGTTTTGGCTATTTTCTGGAATTTCCTATTAAAGAATAAATCCAGAAAAGGATTTACTGCGTCAGCCTGACGTCAGTGTGACGTCAGCAGTCAACTGAGACGGTCCAGGTCAACCCTGACCTGTGGGTCCCATCTGTCAGTGTCAACTAACTAACTAAATTTAGTTAGTGTTAAACTAATACTAATCTAGTGTAATTAGTGGCCTCGGGCCCACACGTCAGTGAGTCAGGGGAATTCAAACTGGGGTCAACCCGGGTCAAACTCGCTGGAGTTGACCCGGGGCTCGTCGCCGGCAGGGCCAGGGACGGCGGAGGGGTGCAGGTTTTGCACTCCGACGACCAAAAGGACGGCGGAGACCATCTACGTGATGCGGGGAGTGAGCCACGTCGAGTGGTGGCAGTGGGTGGAGCTGGGGTGGCTGGAAACGTTGCCGGCGTCGACCTTGGTGGCGGCCGGAGCTCGGGTGAGCTCAGAACCGAGGCTGCGGGGCACGACGAGGTGCGTGGTAAGGTGCGTTAGACTCCTGGAAACGTGGTGAGGTTAGTGGACTAAGTGGCGTGGCCGTGGCATAGCCGGAGCCTCGTCGACGACGAGCTCCGCGGCGGCGCGTTCGGGCGAACTCGAGGCGGCGCGTACGGTGCACGAGAGCCAGCACAGAGAGGAGGAGAAGGTCAGTAGCTCACTGCGGTTGCAGGGAAGCGAACGGCGAGCTCGGGGAAGAGCTGGAGCAAGCGGGGCGGTGAGGGGGATCTCCGACGACCGAGGTTGAAGATGAGCTCTGTGCAGCGTCTCCGGGGCGAGCAAGCGCTCGGGGATGGGTCGAGGCGAAGCAGTGGACGACGGCGGAGCTTCTTGGCACGACGAGGCAACGAGTGGACGATGGTGGCTGCGGTGGAGCTTGTCGGCGGCGACGGCTGCGCTCGGCAGGGAATTGGGAGAGAGCCAGAGAGGGGGAGAAGGCCACGGGGAGAGTGGGAAGAATGAGAGGGGGATGTGGGGGAGTGCGTGACACTCGTAGGCGCGTCCGGGGCGTCGGCGGAAGCAGGAGGTGGCCGGCGTGTGGCCGCGTGCGCCGGCCACGCGCTTCTCGTCCGCCTGGCGAGAGGAGGAGGACGACTAGCTGGAGCCAGTGGACTGGGCCGAGCTGGTGGGCTAGGTGGGCTGCGCCAGGGAAGTCTTTGTTCTCTCTCTCCTTTTCTTTTTTTTATTTATTCTATTATTTCTGTAACTTCAGGGCTTTATTAAAAATGCCAGGGCATTTCCATAAATCATAAAATTAATCATGGCTACTGCTTAGAATATATCCAACAACAAACATTTTAGTTTATGATTATTTGAGCATTTAGAATATTTTATAGCATTTAAATGCCCAAATGCAAATACTATAAGAATTAATCCAATGACCTTAAGATATCCTAGAAAAATGTGCACCATTTTTCTCAAAGGTTTTAACCCAAAACAAAAAGGGTGGGCTTTTTATAAGGGCATTTCAGGTTCATTGAATAAGTTTTTAGTAAACCCTAGTTGTTCCAGGGGGTGTGCTGGGGGTTCTGTCATCCCCATTTCAAATTTAAGATAAATTTAGACATGACGCACACTCTAATGCTTGAACTAGCTAGGTGTGACAGTGCGCGCCCCATATGGGCAGGCCTAAGGAGGAGAAGGAAAGGGGAGAAGGGAAAGGAAAGTATGGATTAGGATTCCCACTTCCTTCCATCTCCCCCCTCTTTCCTTCCCCCTCGGTTATATATGGCAGGGGCGGCTTGGGAGGGACTCCAAGTAGGATTCCTCCTACTTGGGCACCTCCTATGGCTGCTCCTTCCTCCCTCCCACCTATATTGTAACGCCCCGAGACCGATGTGCCAGGTGTCTTCGAGTTATTTGCTGTTGTTGCCATGTCTTTCGCTTGCGTGTTGCATCTTGTCATGTCATCATGTGCATTGAATCATCATGTTTTCAAAACTTGCATCCGCCCCTGTAACACCCCGGATATAACTTTCCCAATTTGTACTCCAACTCTTGCTGTTTCCGGCGTTAAGTTATATTTATTTCTCAGGTTCGGGTCTTTGTTTCCGTGTGTTATTTTCGTTGTCATGCATCTCATATCATGTCATCATGTGCATTGCATTTGCATACGTGTTCATCTCATGCATTCGAGCATTTTCCCCGTTGTCCGTTTTGCATTCCGGCGCTTCGTTCTCCTCCGGTGGTCAATTCTACCTTTCTGTCATGTGTGGGGATTAAACATTTCCGGATTAGACCGAGACTTGCCAAGCGGCCTTGATTTACTACCGGTAGACCGCCTGTCAAGTTTCGTATCATTTGGACTTCGTTTGATACTCCAACGGTTAACCGAGGGACCGAAAAGGCCTCGTGTGTGTTGCAGCCCAACACCCCTCCAATTTGGCCCAAAACCCACCAAACTCTGCTCCATCATCTAGAGCATTCGATCACGATCGCGTGGCCGAAAACCGCACCTCATTTGGACTCTCCTAGCTCCCCCTATGCCTATATATACACCCCCTCCAAAAATTCGCAGATCCCCTCCTCTTACCCTAAAAAAATAGATCTCCGCCGCCGCCGGACGTGTCCGACCCGCGCCGGACAACGTCTGGATCCGCCGCCGCCAATCACTGGACGCCACGTGGCGCCCGCGCGCCCACTGAGCCGCCGCAGCGCCGCCGGACCGCGAGGCCCACTCGGGGCCCCCGAGGCCCACATCGCCCCGCCTCCTCGCCCGCAGGACCCCGCCACCCGGCTCTCGCCGCCTCCCTCGGCTCCGGTGGCCGGCGCCACCGCGCCGCCATTTCT